>NC_142441.1:126493653-126795384 GCF_059453495.1 Arachis ipaensis
GCAGCAAAGGAGGGGGATCATCGGAGCCAACGGAGTTGTTCTTGCAGTGGGGGAACCGCAAAAGGATCAGATGCGTCAGAGTCAAAGACCCAAGGATTTCAACTCGCCTCAACGCCGTTGTTGGTGGAATCACAAGGAAGCTTGTTCATAATCACAAAGAAACTTCTCATCTTCAACCTAATCGCCTCACAAGGTTCTTCCTACACACAACTATTCATGGATCTTATCTTAATCCACCTTCTCTCTCTCTCATCTTCTCTTTCTTTGCTTTTCCCGCAAACTTTGGGATTTTTCTGGCCTAGTGTAATGCCACGATTTCTCTTTCTTTTGCTCCTCCGTCTCTTCAAAAATTATTTTAAAAAATTTTCTTTTGATTCACTGTGATTTTGGTGGGGTTTCTTTTTTAATTTTCAGAGTAGGATGATGATGATGCTTCTATTTGATTTCAGGGGAAGAGAAGCATCAGAGAGAGAAGCATACTCCTTTTTTTTTTTTTATCTTCCTCCCACCTCCCATTCCTTCTGTTTCAGTCACTAAAAATTGAGAATTTTGATGATATAATGATGGTAAAACTGAAATTTTCGGAATACCCAGATGCGACAAGCACGTGTTTTCCCCAAATTTTCACATGGGTTTCTCTATTTTTTGTTAATTATCTTTTAGGGTAATATTACATTCGATCTAGATTTTCCTACAAAATTGTTTGGAAATTTTCAACTTTTCTGATTTTCCTCACTATTTTCAAGTGATTTGCTGATTGTGATGTGAAATTCGCGTCCAGGAATTCTGACGGTGCGATTCTACGATCATCTGGAGGCGGAGATAACAGGAAATCGGATTCGCCGGAGAAGGAAGACCGGTACTACACGACGAGGGGATCGGCGGCGGTGGCGGCGGAGGAGAACAATGGGAAAGTTCCGATCGATGGAAACAACGGAGAAGAAAGGGCAGTGGTTTGGCCGAAGCTGTTCATAACTCTCTCAAGCAAAGAGAAAGAAGAAGATTTTCTGGCCATGAAGGGTTGCAAGCTTCCTCAGCGACCCAAAAAGAGGGCCAAAATCATCCAAAGAAGCTTACTTGTAAGTTTTATTTTTCCGGTTAAAAATTGCTTTTTTAATGTTATTTTGTTTTGGGGGAAATCGTTAATTTAGAATTTTTTGGGTTTTTTGGTTTGTAAATTTTACCCTTTGATGAGTTGGGTTTTGGATCTTCGCTAATCCATTATCTTTACCTTACCTTATGCTGATTTCCTAAACAAAATGCCTCTTTTGTTATTTTCTTTTGGGGGGGAAAATGGGTGATTGAGATTTTATTTGGGTTTTTTGGGTTTTGAGGTTTTGGATCTTCATTTCGCCATCTTATCTTTACTTTGATGTGTTTGGTTTTGGGTTAAATAAAAGATACAATTTTTTAAGTGTTATTTTGTTTTGTGGGAAAATTGGTAATTGAGATTTTATGGTTATTGGTTTGTTGATTTGGGTTTTGGATCTAAATTAGTTCAGTCTCGTGGTTTTTGTTTTATATTATTCTGATGTGTTTGGTGTAATTGTGGGTTTTGTGCAGTTGGTAAGCCCTGGGGCATGGTTGACTGATATGTGCCAAGAGAGATACGAAGTTAGGGAGAAGAAAAGTAGCAAGAAGGTAAGTGTTTGGTTATTGTTGCTATTTTTGTCAATTGATCTAATCCCATCTTTAGTCTTTTCTTTTTTTAATTTAAAAAAATATTCAAATAAAATTTCATGTATTCGGTTTTGCTGCCAAATGCTTATTTCATAAACCAAACTAAACTTAAAAAAGTAGTAGAATCTTGCCACGGTCCATGGGCTTGATGAATCTTTTCCTTTTATAGAGTTTGACTTTAATTTTTTATGGATGCAGAGACCAAGGGGATTGAAGGCTATGGGAAGCATGGAAAGTGATTCTGAATGAGGATTTGATGAAATCACATTTGGTGAGCTGAAGATGATGCTGATGAAGATATTTTGAGTTTGATTATTCAAGTACTTAATTAAATTTGTGTTTCAAATCCGGAGGGGAGGCATATATTACATAGTTGTTATTTTTGTCCTCCCAAATGTTTTTGTAAACAAGTAATGATCCAATCCCATTAATCAATTAAGAAGAAATTTCATCTCTTTATAACTTTTTCTTATGTTTATATCTTAAGTATGCGGTTTTGTTTTGTTTCTTGTATGTTGTATGGTGTGTCTTGCACTCTTTAATATAAGATCTAGATGATTAGATGATTCTTTTAGTGAAAAGAAATAGACTCTTGGGCAGCTGTGTCCCACAGGACAAATGAATTTGAATAATTTTACTTCTTTTTGTAAATTGTTAAGTACATAAAAATGGTAAAGAGAAAGGAAATTGTTGAGAAAGATAGGTGTCCACATTTGTTAAGAATATAATAGTAAAGATGTTAAATGAAAAAAATTATAATAGGTTTAATATTTTAAATTTATATTTTAGATGAAAAGTTCTTACTGGATGTTTATTACAAATGTGATATTTTGTTTTGGGTGTCATTCTATAATGTTTATAAATTACACATGTTTTAACTCCATAAAAAATAAGTTCCACTTTTTAATACTTATTTAAGCAATTTAGGTACAAAATTTATGGACACAATATAATTATCCTTTGTTCTATTAGGTTTTTGATAAAAAAATTTATTTTATTTTCTTCTAAATATACCTCTTTCTTTCATTATTATTTTCCAATGGTGATGGATATGATAGTAATTGTAGTGATTTGGTGGTAAAATTATTAGAATGAATAAGAAAAGAAAAAAAAACCTAATTTAAACAAATATATATTTTAAAAAAAATTAATATTGATTAAAAATAAATATAAAATATAAAATATTTGAAACAAAAATAAAATTTTAAATACTAAACACAAAATTAAAATTTAATTTGAATATAAAAATTAAAATAGTATTTTACCATTTTATTTATTAACTGTATTAGCAAAATCTAAACTTAATTCCTCTAATTATTTTAGTCCCACATAGCACAAAGTGAAGCTTGCCGACACATCACTACAATATACCTTAGGATGCTATATTGCTATTTTTGACTGTCAGAAGAGGGTTGAAATGCAATTAAATGAAAATGGAGTAGAAGAAAGTAGAAACAAGGAACACTATTTAATTTCTATAATTCTATAAGTTTCTTCAAGGGGCGAAATGGTGAATTACAGAAAAATAGGGTTATTTGGTAATCCTCACAGATTAAGATCGATCTGTTGGGAGTATATCAGTGAGATGATGACACGTGGAACAATACAGGTCCATCGCGGCGCTATAATTTTGAAAGAAAGACGTATACTTTGACAAAATAGAATTTTGTTCATCAAATGATATTGTAAAAGGACAATCAAAGACTTGGATTATTCTTGCAAACAAATCTCACACCCTAGGATATTTTTGGTATAGCTAATTATAGTATTTTTTTAAACTAACTATTTTACTTGATTTTTGATAATTTCAAGTGTTGAATCAAGTTTATATTAAGATCTCAATTTAGAGAGCAGATACAACTCATTTTAAAAGAATAGACTCGATCTGAAATTCACTTAGTGTATGTGTCGAATAATTATTTGTGCAACAAATATATAAAAAGACTTGAAATTGTGACAACTAATATAAAAAAATTGCAACAAAAAGAAATATATAAAATAAATGAAAATTTTAAACAAATAGAAAAGTAAAATAGCAATTGAAAGGAAAACAAGATGCTTGAAGAAAAGAAGAAAAACACTTAAAAGAAAAGAAAAAAAAAGCAAAGAAAATAAAATAAAAGTTGACTCCAGACATTCATATATATTTGTACTCCATGATTCTCTTTAGCGTTAGTGTCACTTGGATTTTGCAGAGCTTTAGTATAATGATGAAGTATTCAGATTGAAGTCCCTTAACTCTTTCAAGCTTTTCCTATTTATAGATCACAAGGAAAAACTTGCATAATGTTTCTCTTTTTCCACGATCTAGATTTTCCCTTTTTCTCAAACTCTCACAACCCACGACCTTTCTTTGACGATGAAGAACTTTATTTTCCAAGATGAACATTTTACGTCCTTGCGTTTACCTTGGTCACAAAGCATTTTCCCATGTTCTTTATTTACCACGAGCTAAATGATTTTTCCACATGTTATTAGCAAATTTCGACCTTTGTCCTTTTTCGACTTGACCTGTGTCATGCATAGTACAATCGATGCTTTTCTTATTATGGTCAAATCTCACTATCAGTCAAAATTTTGTACTAACAAATTACCCTTTAAATTTTTTTTTCAGAAAGTGAAATGACAAGTTTTACTTGATCATGTGATAGTCATGTGCTAGATTTAAAATTTAGAATTTGAAAAGACAGTTATACAATTTCTGAAATGGCGCACATGTTTTCCTGGGAATACACAACATTCTATATGGACTTTAATGGGCCTTTCATAACTTAAGAGCATCATTCTTTTATTTCATTCCCATACATCCTTTATCACTTCTTCTAAGAAGGATTTCTTTTTTTTTTTTTGTCGTTTCTCTCGACCATTTTCATGGATTCCCAATCAGCCTACCAACAATCACTTTCTTCTACCACTGCCTCTTCTACTTCCACAACCATTGCTATTGCTACTACTACTACTACTACAACTATTACTTCTTTCATTGCTCCTGCAACCATGGCTTGTGTGTCTTCTTCTCTTTCGGCCATCGCTGCTATTGCAGCGGTCTCTGCATCTGGTGTGGTGACTACTACTCAACAGTCTCCTCAACATCATGAGGAAGACGATGATGTCCAAATTATTTCTCCTCCCTATTTGGTAGCTGACATGACACAGTTTTACAATGAAGATGGAAGCTTGAGAGCCCCAATCCGGATGTTGAGACCACAGAACTCTGGAAAAGTCAGGTATTCCTTTTCTTCAAGGTTATCGGCGTCCTATATTCATTTTTAGGACCTCTTTCTACTCAAGAACATATTGATTCTATTTCCTCTTTCTTTCCTTCTCCACCTGAACATCTTCCTCTGATTTTCTGGAAAAATATTAAGGCTTCCTATTTTGCTAGTCAAGTTTTTAAGACTGCTCCCCCTAAAGAGTCGTGTTCTCTTTTTTCGACTTGAATGTTGAGACTAGTTCCTTCTTACAAATTTGTTTGGAAAATAATAGGAATTACTTCTGCTCTTAAACTAGCTACTTTTGACCTATCGTACACTACACCTCTCTTAGGAACTAGTTTGTACTTTTGGTATCCAGCTACCAATAATTTTCATTTTTTCTATGGGATGATGGGTCCTACCTTGATGGAAGTATTTGCCTTGACTGGCATGCCTCCTGATGAGGAGTGTGTGTCATGGGCAACTGAGTACCCCAATAATGTCTTCGACATCAACTTTGACTCGACTTTTGTGTCGGGTCTTATCCAACACAACATGGGGTATGAGGACGAACCTGTCACCGACAGTGAGCATGTGGCCTTTTTGCTCTTGTGGCTTAATGCTTTTGGTTTTTGCCCCAAATATATCTAAATCTAAAAGAACAATTATCTTCCTCTAGTTATTATGCTTCACCACAAAAAATACATCGACCTTCCCTCTCTGATTCTAGGTCAGTTGTATGATACTTTATCTTTAGTGGATAGAAAAATTCGTTGAGGCGAAACCTCAATCAACCCTTTTGGCCCATTCTAGGTTGTGAATTTGTGGTTAAAGCCATTCTTGGATATCGACTCACAACTTCCTTTTCAGACATTCTAAAGACTCTTATTGATGGTATTCGACTATCCCTTTTGTCCTGGTCGAAACCCAAAAACATGTCTATCATTGATACTTTTTCTCATTTCATCACTTTTCTCCTCGACATCAAAGTTGATAATAATACTTCTTATTATCCCAATCCTTTTACTTACTACCGTAGTTTAGTCGAATTCATCCATTCTTTCGCCAGCTCAAAGCCAGAAAACTAATTTATTATCAATGACCTATGGTCTCGTACCTTAACTCCTCAAATCCTCCCAGTAAGATTTCCGCACGAGTCAACAATGGCTTTAAAGAAAAAGTTAGTCACCTATTCTCCTCAATACGTGTCTCGTCAATTTGGACTAGCACAAGCATTGCCTTCTCCACTATCTCTTGACTCTAAAGCACAAATGATTCATTATGAAGTGTCGAGATTGGAGGAGTTCAACTAGATTCTTGACTTGAACCATCAAAGAATAAGTGGACAATATCATAGGCTCGACTTCACTCGATGTTTTCTTTCAACACCTTCCTTTCAACAGTAGTGGTCGGCTTATTATGCATCTCATTACACTTCGACTACTCAAGGTGAGCATGTCGAAGAGATTGTTAAGTTCGTGAAGTACTACGAGGTTAAATGGCATTTCAGGAAGGTAAGGTATGTTCTCAATAAGGTCTTAGAGGTATTGAAAAACAAAAAAGAAACACATTTATATAAAGGTCTCGAGTGTTATTTACAAGCTTTCACTCGAGATCCTTTAGCACAGAAGAAGTCTTTTATGCATCCTTTCAAATTTTCTTCTTTTCCCAATGCCTCTTTTGGCCTTGCTGGTGTAAACACAACTGGTGCCATTTATTATCGAGGAACTAGTGATAAAACCCATGGTTGAATAAGGATTGTTGGATATCCTCCAGGTATCTTATGTTTCCTTGGGTCTTAACAAATTTCTTCCTTCGCTCATCTTATATTCTTTGATGCTTTTTCTAGCTGCTCGACCGGCCTAACTTACTGGAGTAACATCTGACCTTTAACCAGTCAAAGAGAACTGGGATTTAGATAAGGATGCTGCTTCCAAGAAAACAAAGTCAAACTGTGGTGGTGGTCGAGGACGGGGCGAATCAAGTGATGCTACCCTTTCCTCTAAGAAGCACAGTACTGTTGACATCCTAATGGGTTATGGTCCTAAGAAAGTTTAGAAGACAAAACCTGCCTAATCTAATTATTATCACTTGACCTCTTTTATGTATACTTAGCATTCATTTATTCCTTATTTTAGTCCAAACAATCACAGAGATGGTCAAAAGTTAGAGTCGAAGTAGATAGTGAATCTGACCGAGAAGTCGACCAGCCGATTAACATTGAAGTCGATGTAACTCAACCTATGCCTCCTATCACTTCTTAGACAGTCATTCCACCTATGCCTCTTTTGACTCCAATTCACAATGTGCCTTCGACCGCTACTTCTCAAGCTTCGACTGACTCTCCTTTGGTAAGAAATTTCATGTCATTATTATTTTTTACTATGGAAGCTTAATATATATTATAACTTATCTTCCTTTTGCAGGTGAGCTACATGCCTCTTCCCAGTGATGCTGAAACGTATCAAGAGTCAGGTATTGTATCGACTGTTTTATCAGAAACAGATCGGGCTGTTGCTGAGCAAGAACTTGGACTTCCTTTCGATGTTCCTACTCCCAAGGCTGGACATTTGGACTTTGAAGATCTCAACTTTGACCTTGATAACATTTTGTATGAAGCTTGACATGTATATTCCTTCGAAGGGACTAGAATTTTATATTTCTCAAATTAAAACCCCACATTGTTCCCCTAGTTACTACAGAGGTATCGACATTCGACGCCTTAGCCAGAGAAGAAGAAGTCACTTCTCCTCAAACACCATCATGTCCTGATCCTTTAGTTATTGAGAAGGTTAACACAATTCTCTACTGTATCAATCACCCCTTGGAGGACATTACTCGTATTGCAGAGCTAAAAATTCCTCTTATGGATGCCCTCACTTTTCTGAACCAGAAAATTCTGACTGATGTTCATGCAACTTTTGGTACTTTTATTGAAGACATTTACAATCAAATTTTCAAATCTTAAACTGCTGAAGAATACTTTAATAAGTCGATTGGGACTTTGGCTAATCATGACGCTCAATTGAAGAAATGTGAAACAATCAAAGCTCAAGTCAAAGAAGTCTTGTCAGAAGGTGAAACCAAGGAAAGGACCATGGCATTAAGAATCAAAGCTTTAGAGAAGGAATTAGCTAAGCTAAAGTTTGAAAAAGAAAACGTTGCAACAGCTAATGCAACTCTTACACTTTGACTCCGAAAGATTAACAAGCCGTATACTTTTAGAACATCCAGTCACCCTGCCTTAGTCGAAGCGGCCGCTCATGCCACTCAAGTCAAGGATGAGGTATCTCAAGTATTACAAGCCCTAGTTGAGGCAACTGCTGGACACTGATGAGCGGATAATTTATACGCTTTTTGACATTGTTTTTAGTATGTTTTTAGTAGGATCTAGTTACTTTTAGGGATGTTTTCATTAGTTTTTATGTTAAATTCACATTTCTGGACTTTACTATGAGTTTGTATATTTTTCTGTGATTTCAGGTATTTTCTGGCTGAAATTGAGGGACTTGAGCAGAAATCAGATTCAGAGGATGAAGAAGGACTGCTGATGCTGTCGGATTCTGACCTCCCTGCACTCAAAGTGGATTTTCTGGAGCTACAGAACTCGAAATGGTGCGCTTCTAATTGCGTTGGAAAGTAGACATCCAGGGCTTTCCAGCAATATATAATAATCTATACTTTGGCCAAGAATAAACGACGCAAACTGGCGTTCAACGCCAGCTCTCTGCCTAATTCTGGCGTCCAGCGCCAGAAAAGGATCCAAAACCAGAGTTGAACGCCCAAACTGGCACAAATACTGGCGTTCAACTCCAAGAAGGACCTCTACACGTGCAACACTCAAGCTCAGCCCAAGCACACACCAAGTGGGCCCCGGAAGTGGATTTATGCATCAATTACTTACTTCTGTAAACCCTAGTAGCTAGTTTATTATAAATAGGACCTCTTACTATTGTATTAGACATCCTGGATCGTATTTTGATCCTGTGATCACGTTTTGGGGGCTGGCCATCTCGGCCATGCCTGGACCTTTCACTTATGTAATTTTAACGGTAGAGTTTCTACACTCCATAGATCAAGGTGTGGAGCTCTGCTGTTCCTCAAAGATTAATGCAAAGTACTACTGTTTCTATTCAATTCATCTTATTTCGCTTCTAAGATATTCATTCGCACTTCAACCTGAATGTGATGAACGTGACAATCATCATCATTCCCTATGAACGCGTGCCTAACAACCACTTCCGTTCTACTTTCGATTGAATGAGTGTCTCTTAGATCTCTTAATTGGAATCTTCGTGGTGTAAGCTAGAATGATGGCGGCATTCAAGAGAATCCGGAAGGTCTAAACCTTGTCTGTGGTATTCCGAGTAGGATTCAATGATTGAATGACTGTGACGAGCTTCAAACTCGTGATTGCTGGGCGTAGTGACAGAACGCAAAAGGATAGTAAATCCTATTCCAGCATGATCGAGAACCGACAGATGAATAGTCGTGCCGTGACAGGGTGCGTTGACCATTTTCACTGAGAGGATAGGATGTAAACCATTGACAAGGGTGATGCCTCCGGACGATTAGCCGTGCCGTGACAGGGCATTTGGATCATTTTCCCGAGAGAAGACCGAAAGTAGCCATTGACAATGGTGATGCATTACATAAAGCCAGCCATGGAACGGAGTAAGACTGATTGGATGAAGATAGCAGGAAAGCAGAGGTTCAGAGGAACGAAAGCATCTCTATTCGCTTATCTGAAATTCTCACCAGTGATTTACATAAGTATCTCTATCCCTATCTTATTAATTATTTTCGAAAACCCTATTACTATTTTATATCCACCTGACTGAGATTTACAAGGTGACCATAGTTTGCTTCATACCAACAATCTCCGTGGGATTCGACCCTTACTCACGTAAGGTATTACTTGGACGACCCAGTGCACTTGCTGGTTAGTTGTGCGAAGTTGTGAACCATGGTATTGGCATCATGTTTTTGGCGCCATTACTAGGGAAAGAAAGAGCGATGAATTTTACATAATTAAAGTGTAATCACAATTTCTGTGCACCAGACACTGCGTGTGATGATGTTCCATATGAGCAACTTGTTATTGTGGCAGCCGTTACTGAATGTGAGGCAGAGGTTACCGAAATAGGAACCTACAATTGCAAAATCATTTTACTTTGCCAGCTCCGTTGGGAGGGACAACCTGGTAGCTGCACCTGTTGAAGTATTAACACTTAGAATTGCATTATTACTGGTTCTTCATTCAGGAAACAAAATATGTAGTATAAGTGTTTGTTTAGAGGGGGCATAACTTAGGTGGTACGTATTGCGATAGGAATTTATATTCCTTTAAAGCAGAACACCAAAATGTGTTCAGTGCCCTGCATTTGCAAATACAGGAAAGATCAGTCTTTCCAATGATGTAGAGGAGTACATCCTCTCGAAGACAATTAGAAGAAGAATCAGCGATTCCAGTTATACACTCCATTTTTAAACTTGAGTTGAACACATGGATTGTGCTGGAAAGGAAGGTAACACAAGCATAAAGAGACATCAAAGGGAGGTCCTGCTCTCTGATGCATGATTTTAGAAAAGCATAAATAGATCTTAGAGGACCAAGTTGACTCTATTAGATATTTTTTGTAACCCATTTACATGTGAAATTGTTTACAAAGTTTCCTGTCACAGAGCAAGGTTGAGGAAGCTGTAAGTTGAACTAATTGACATCAAATCACAGGAAAAGTGATAATGTGCTGGCATAGCTTTTTAGGCTTCTATGCATAGTGTGCCAGTTAACTGCTTTGATTTGGCATCTAAAGTGATGTGAACCAAATACAAAAGTAATTCAAATTTCCTAGTTTAAACCTAACTTTGCTTCTTTAGGCACAACATCAACTTGTAACTATATATTTCATTTTCATGTAGTTGGTAAGTAACAGTAGTTGAGAGTAAACTTTATATTTAGTCATGCTATAGAAAAACAAAAAATATATTCATGGCCATCCTTTGCTTTCAAATTGAGTCTAATTTCAAATGTGATAATTGTGTTATTTTAATTATGTATCAACTTAATGAACTAAAAATTATATTTTAATTTTTATTCCTACAATAAGTTACGAAATTTTTATTCACATGATTAAAAATTTAAAATGTCATTTCCGCTACAATATTGAATTATAAATTGAAAACGTTAGTCATGGCTAATCTGTAAGCCAAAGAATCAACTAAGAGTGGTGTCATGGCTAATCACTTACGACTTAAGGGACAACTAAGAAGAGTCAATTTTATCCACATGTCAGCATCTTATAATTTATTCGCTCTTATATAAGTAAGTATGAAATGCTGATAAAAGAATAGACAAAGTTTGCTAAGAGTCAGTCGGATACGTCTACTTTGTCTCTTAACACATAAGTAAAGAACACAATTAATCTAATGTTAAACTACTTTAGGAATCGAATTTTGAACAATTCAGGAATGCAACTTTTGTCTGTAATGAGTTCCACTTTAGAGGCGCACATTTGAGGGCAATATTTTCACAAAGTCCTCTAGGCCTTGATTCCTTATCACCAGTTTTATTCAATTTTAAAGTAAAACAATTGTGTTATGAAAATTCGAGGGACATAGGTCCAAGTACATTATGCATGCATAAAGGCAAGGTCTAGAGGACAGTATACCATGGCATGAGAAATTAATCATAAAAAGGGATGCAATAAAATTATATCTTGTTTGCCAGTAATCTATAAGAACCACAATATGTGCAACTAAGCTAACAACTTAGTGTGCCAGCTATATTGCTCTGATTTGGCATTTAACGTAATGTGAACCAAATACAAAAGTAATTCAATTTTCTAGTTTAAACTCAACTTTTCTTCTTTAGGCACAACATCAAGTTGTAACTATATATATCTTTCTCATGCAGTTGGTAAGTAACAGTAGTTGAGAATAAAGTTGATATTTATTCATGATATAGAAAAACAAAAAATCTATTCATGGCTATCCTTTGGTTTTAAATTAAGTCTAACTTCAAATGTGACAATTGTGCTATTTTAGCTATGTATTAACTTAATGAACTGAATATTATATTTTAATTTTTATTCCTACAACATGACACCAAATTTTTGTTCACAGGATCAAAAATTTTAAATGACATTTCCACTACAAAATTGAATTATAATTGAAAACGTTAGTCATGGCTAATCTGTAAGCTAAAGAATCAACTGAGACTGGTGTCATGGCTAATCACTTATGACTTAAAGGGGCAATAATCCATGGCATGAGAAACTAATCATAAAAAGGAATGCAATAAAATTATATTTTGTTTGCCAGTAAGCTATAAGAACCACAATATGTGCAACTAAGCTAACAAGTTATGTAGAGTTACACTTTGTTTTAAACTTTAGTCATTTCCTCTCAATTTCATCTATACCTTATGCATATGGAGCAGTATATGATCATAGGCTAAAAGCATAGATTCAGTTTATATGAGGCTTGTAAAAATTGTTGTATTGCTTCCTTACTTATGATGAAGTATAACGAAATTTACCTCAACCAATAATCATTCATAGAGAAAAAAGAAAATCGTGTTGGTACACATGTTCATGTTGCAAACATTAGTCCATTGCATAAGTTATAACTACCAAAGGATAAAAGTACATGATATTTTAGTAGATGTGGCCTATCAGATGCATTACCTAACCACTGCATAATAAGGTTTAACATATATCTTTTTCCACTATGGATAACAACATAGAAGATGGAATTAATCACTAAAAGCAACCTCCAAAGATAAAATACAAAACATGCATTATACTTAACCCTAAAACTAAGTTAATTACAAATAGCAGAGGTAACACAGATTAACCATACCATGTGGCTGCCTATAACCTTCCTCAAACTAAATGCACTCTCAGATCTCAACTTCAAACCAGGAATAATGTCTCATGATACACATGCATTGACCTAATCCTTACTTTATCTTCATATTCTACCCAGTGAAGAGTTCTCATAGTGTTGTCCATGGGAGTGTATCGGCAGATGTAAAAGTGTGAAAAGTGTGAATCATCTATGCCATCTTCTTCAAAATGCCTCACTTTTATTTGCACTATATCTTCATCAACAAAGATGGTAAGAGTAAAGAGAGGGGCAACGCCATTATACATGAACAACCTTGTCCATGCTAGCTCCTCTTCAGTAACAATAACATGCCAAATAGAAGTGTTGAATACTTTCTCGTCATGAGTAGATGAGGCAAGGCAAACATTTTGGTTTAGGAGCATGAGCATGTAGCAATGAGCCAAAACTTGTTGAGAAACGAAAATTTGCTGAAAAATGTTAGATAATAAGGAGAAGCATACGATATATAGGGATCTTCTTTCAACATCCTCAACTGAACATGTTAACTAATAAATTGATTCATCAAGTGTAACATACGTAGCATCTAAGGTTACAACATATGGTAGACATGATATGATCACATTCTAATTTCTTTTGAAGCTTGTATATATCAAAAGTGTGCATGAAGGACTTTCTGAACTATGTTTGAAAATATAAAGGATGTCATAATCCATAGTGTACGGAAAGTACACCAAAGGATATAAATACACCAAGTCAAGTTGAAAAATATAAACAGGATCCTGGAGAATTTCGGATTTTTAGCTAACAGGGTTCCAAGATAGCAAGTAAGACTTCTTGCCCATATAACTGTATCTTATGCAGAAGATCCCATTTTCAATGTCAATAATGTGGAACCAACCTTCATATATCATCAAAAAAGGAAAGTGAAATGGCATAGTGTAACCACTCGAAGCATCAATCCTCATAACCCAATCTACTAAGTTCATCAGAGAGGATGGATAGCAAAAATTCATCATCAATGAGCAGCCATGATGTTTCCACCTTTGAGCAACTCTTGACATAAAGTCATAGCTGCTTAGTTTGGCTCTCCAGTAGCGATAGGTGCTGCAAGCCTCCAAAATGGTTGAAGAATTAGCAAGGTGGAAAATGTCAAGCATAGCCTCATTCAAGAGCTCGGGCAGGGGAATAAAGGCGAGAGGAATATCTCTCATTGTGTTTGAGATGCGAGGATTGCAGGAGTTAGATATCTGGGAGGGAAAAGATATAGGGGTTAGGGACATGTGTTTTTTTAGTGTATGACTTGTGTTCATATGCTCTGAGGACTCCTCTTCATTTATAGAGAAGTAGAGAGAAGTATATTATTAATGAGACAATAACTATTTTTTATTTATTTTGCTTAGTCTTTTATAGGTAATATTCGAGGTTGACAAATTCAGAAGATCTCATAGTTGAAAAGGTAACAGCTTCGATGGATACTTTTGGCAGAAAGTCAGAGTTTCTCAAGCCAAAGATGGTGGGCCAACAACTCCCTTAGTCACCTTCTAATGATCAATAAGTAAATAGTATTTTGGCATGTCCAAAATCAAGTAATCAATTGACTTTGCATATACAGGTGACAAATGTTTTTTCTTCTAAAGCTCACCTCGATGCTTGCAATAGCGAAATCCCTAGAGAGTAAATTAAGGTCAATTAGATACAATAGCAAGAAGCTCATATGTCAGCATATGGAAGACATCTTTCGGTGTAATAAAAGCAAGTATTAAATGAAAGATACAACGCAGAGAAAACATAATCCTAGTAAAGATTCACTATTAATGCTGACATAACTAATAAATCAAGTTTACCCAGTTGTGTGTATTCTCCATTCTAGCCCCCTACTTGATTCGTTTAACTCATGAAAACTCCTAGTTTGCAATGAGTTAAGTCTAACTTTTAAAATAATTTACCCTTGCCATTTGGTTCCTTTAATATAACAAAGCAAGCCCGCCATTAGTAATGCGACGACAGACTTCCAAATTAAATTACTGAAAAGACTTGCTAGAAATGACAACAGATAATGATCTTGAATTTTTCAAATATGATTGCAGGATATTCACATCATGATCTCTGCAATTACATTGCTATAAAGGAAGCTAACAAAATGGGATCCAATCTGGCGGTGGTGTTACTTCTTCTTCCCATTCTAATGCATTTCGATTGAATTGCTTCAGTGACTGATTGAGCAGCATGCAACAAAATGCAAGTAGGCTAGCTTTGTAAGGTATTAAATTAAAATTAAAATTAAAATCACAATGATTAAATGTATTGTAAAATCTTGAGATTATGGGTTACATTATGCCGATGGACTTAGTTAAGAATTTCTAACTACAGGCAAACTTGGTAGCTTTTCACCACAATAGATGTCACTCCATAATTCCAAAGATGCTGCATGAGGTACTACACAACAACATAAATTGTCCAAAGAAAGGAAGATATTGTTTTATGTTAGCTCCTATATAGATTTTGATTCGACAGCTTGTGTAGAAGATTTTGCATCTGTTCATAGATGCTTGTATGCATATCATGAAATTACGATGGTTACTAATATAAAAATATATGTCAAACAGTCCACCATAACTTTATTGATATGATTAATGTGGCTTAAATTATAATACATACCACTCGTTATTATAATGACGATGCTGCATTGTGTAACTTGTTATTCCTAGAAGGAAAATGGACTTTTATACTTGTATAATTCAGGAACCATAGTGGAGTTTCTACGAATTTAATTTAAATTTATGCACTTGAAATTGAGTTAATTGTGTTATTCTCCTACAAGTAATTTATACATTTATCTATAACAAACTTAATTTTGCCTGTGAGCCAGCTTACTTTTAATTTCAAGTTGAAATTATACATATGCATGCCTCTGCTTAGTCTCATGATGGTATTCCAAATATTTTATTTCTTTACAATAAAAATGCATTCAACATATTAGACTATTGCTGGGAAACCAAAAAACAGTTTTAGATCCATTCATTTTTTTGCTTTTCCTGATACCCGTTTTTACCAAATTGTCAAGATATCTTAAAGTTATTTAACTTGGCAAATACTCCTTAGTTTAAAACCTGATATTAACTCACTTCTTATGGTAACCTAACTTGAGATGGAACTTGTGATCCACAATGGAAGGGATTCCATCATCCATTTTTAGTAACTGGAACATCTTGGGAAAAACCATATGGAGCAATTCCTAGCTTAATCTAAATGTTATATGTTCTTGTGGGGTTATCATTTGGAACTCTGCTCATTCAAAACAGCGATTTTTCCCCTTAATTGCCACAACCCTTGGTCAAAGTATGAGCTATGCTCCCATTAAAGAATTTACTGAGTATAAATGATATTGTTGGAATACTCAAACAATGTATAAAGACGGAATAATTTGGTTTTCTTTTGTCAATAATATCTCACTCCTTTTATGTAAGTAAATACAATCGGAGTAAGAAATGAAATAAGTGATTAAGACTATTCCTAGTTATCCTTATAATAGAGTTTCGATATCTAAATTGAGTTTCCATATATACAATCAATTGAAAAATATTTGTTGCATGACCTGACAAATTTATAATGGTTTAATTAGTATACTTTTCAAGGAAGGATTGGAGAATGATGTGAATGTGCGATTAGGGGAAAGAGTTTTGTGGCGAATGGCTTAATAAATAAGATAACTTGCAAGGCTTAAAAGCTCGGGCAACATTACCAGATGTAGCAAGGTGAAGATCATGCACCTAAGAACCTAATTAACAAAGCAGCTAAATTGAGGAGACATGACACATCACAAAAAGAGGACCATTGCAACAACACACAATATGTCAACTATAACCAGATTGAAAGGCTAAGAAAACATTAAGCTATAAGGACCAACATTACTCTGTTGGTCCTTATAGTTTCGTGAAATTTTCAATAAGGTCCCTATACTTTTTTTTCTTTTTAATTGGGTCCCTGCACCAAATTTTTTTCTTCAGTTAAGTCCCTCTTAGTAGTAATTGGCTTAATTTTATAGGGACCCAACTAAAAGAAAAATAATTCGTACAGGGACCTAAATAAAAGGAAAAAAAAAGTGTAGGGACCCAATTAAAAAAAAAAAATTGGTGCAAGGACTCAATTAAAAGAAAAAAAAGTATAAGGACCTAATTAAAAATTTTGTGAAACTATAGGGACCAACAGAGTAATTAAACCTTAAACAAATCAGCACTGTAACTTCCATACAAATTTTTCAATGAATCTTTTTTCTTCCACAGTTCCTCTTAAATGTTTTGTTAACTGATGCCTGAACATCTAGAGACAGGGCTGCTTCTGCCGTGGAGTCATCAGCTGCATTAGGAGAGGTTCTCTTGGCTGGAGTTTGATAGGAGCTATCACCATTGATCTCAACAGCGAAATCCTAAGTTTCACACAAACTCCACAATTAGAAACTATCTACTCAACAGCCTCTTCATTATATATAGTTATCTCTGTTTACCGTAGCTAACAATATTATGTGACACGCATAAACTCTTTACCTTGGACAAAGAAACTGCAGCATGTCCATTGCTATCTTCATCTATTTTAGCTATAAGGATATTAGCTAGCATCTGCGAATACTGCAGGAAGCAAGATGAATTTAAGAAATAATGTTAGGTTCAACAATACATTGAACAGCAAAGCAGAGTTTTAGCTCTTCGCATAATATCCTGCACTTACAGAAGCATCACAAGAAGAGTTGGCCACACCATAACTGGACATGAGGGACTCGTCGTCCGAAAGTTTTGTGATGCTGTACACCCCCTCCACGGCATTGATATTCTTGTATGTGATGTTAAGCTTGAATAAGAACCTTTTGTTAATCATATTCTCTAGGTATTTAGGGTATGACTCTCCTTTCTCCTATTTCTTTACTTGGAGATTAGAATTTTTTACTCAGCCGCATAAACATATTTGACATAACAAAAAATATTTTAGCTCGAATCAATTTGACTTACAGATAATTCCTTAACTTTCTCAGCAGCCTTTCCTACCATTTTCTTTGCTTTTTTGTTCCACACAAGGAGGTTGAGACAACAACTTCCATCAATCATAATTACTTGGAGCCTATACCTGCATCAATATCTCAACAACACATTACCCTAACCCTAAAAGATAACTACATGCAACTACACTATATTTGCAAATTTAATATGTAAAGCATGCATAAGAAAAGATGGAAAATTTGCTGATCTAACAACTAACCTTGGCATAACCTTGAAGCTTACACGCCTACAATTATCACATCTATCTTTGTTCTGCACAACCTTCTTGGGACATGTCTTTTACGACGTATAGGACCAATCATATTTACCAACCTCTAGAGAAACAATGGTCCCAACAATCCAGCACGAGGTTTCCTAACAAAAATTGTCTAAGTCAATAACGAAATACTTACGGCCTAAGTTATTAGGTTGCAATCTCACATCAGTCATATTAAGAACCTTTTCTATAGTGCACACAGGTATAATGCCAACGTTGATCTCATCTGTGATTGAGTATTGAGGTTGCGTTTCCAGTTGACTTATTCGTTGTGAACATGGAACAAAATCCGTTGCCAATCTGTGCATATGGCAAAAAAGTTAACATGTATTACTATCACAATCAAAATCTGGTATCTAAATACAGAATAGACTAAGTATTTTTGCACTAATGACACACCTTTTCTTGAAGTCAATAACCTTAAGAAGGTTTGGATTGAAGTAACATCTGGATACATAGTAGGTGCTTTGAATATTGACAGAACTCAAGTATATGTTGGACTTAAAGAGCTAAACCACCATTATGAAAGACTCCCCATCATCTTGTTGGAGGTGTTAAAGAACTTCATAAACCAATTCCCTAAACAATGTACATTTAATTTTGCGCTTTCTGCAATGAAAAACATAACACCATACCTTAACTAATTTGTCCACTGTTAATTACTAATCATATAAAATAATACATCAAACTTATATATTGTTTGCCCCTATAATATAATAAGCACAATGTGTTAAACTAATCTAACAACTTCTGCTGAGTCACGATCTATTTAACATATCCAACAATTTAGAGACATTATCTCAAAACAAAAATTACTTTCCCTGTATTCTGTTTCTATTTTGTAACAACAGAACTGTAATGACCTGAGGCTTGTCTACCTAAATTTGATGGTTCCAATAAAGATTGCATTTTTTCTTTTTCTTTAGTGTGTGACCACAATTAATACCGAAGATAAGCCTGAGTTAAATGATTGAAGACTCATTCTAAATTCACAGCCGACACACATTCAAAACAATAAACATTACTCTAGATCTTTCAATTGAAGTGTAATACGCTTGGTTTCATCACCAGTGCGTGTAATCAGCCTCCTGACCTTGTCCTTTCCAACAACCTCTCTTATGTAATCTACATTTTACAATATATAGATTTAAATCTAAAGGTGTAAAAACTTTCACGATCATAGGAAGACACAAAAAGCTATTTCAATTAAACTTACCAAATAATAGATTTTCGTCGGTTGAACCACTTTCCTCAAGTTCATGAAACGAACGAAACTTGAATGGGTTAAAAGAGAAAGTCTCAATAGGTAGGACTGCCCCTGTAGTCTTTGTATAAAAGTTAAGCTTGTACTTATGAGGAGTTATCCTAACCTTTCCATTGTTAAGCTTGACAATAAAATTTTGCATACTATAAACAGCATGCTCTTTTATCCTGTTCCTGAACAATTTCAACCCAGGCTTGAAAACAGTTACATGAATTCTATCACCCTGCAAGTTGGATAAAAACAACATGAACATAACTTATTAGTACGCACTTAAGAAGAAGCTGAAAGGTATAAGTATCAATCATGCAAATACCTTCTCATCCTGAAAAATCAACTCCAAGCTAAGCACCTCATTCTTGTTCCACTGACTGGGAAACACATACAATCGAGCAACCTCCACAACCAAGGACCAAGCAAGCTTGGTTGGATTGATATCCCTAACAAAATCCTTCATCGCAGCCAACTTTTGCAGCAGAAAAGAATATCTTAAGCTATAGTAGGTCCAAATAACAATACACATATATCTTTTGTATAAGCTCTAGGGATCTCATATTTATACACAACTATTCCTTTCACGATCACTATGGTGAGTGGAAAAATTCGTAATTTTTGAACACCTGAGGGAGTATGCCTAAGTGGGAGGTACCAAGTCGAGTGCTTTATTAACCGTAAGTTACTCATCATGCACTGCAGAACATTCTGTCTCTACAAATATTTTAAATTTTTGCAACACCTCTCACCAAGCAAGCCGTCACGTTAGCGTGGTTTTTGGAAGTAACACTGCAGCCTCATTCACTACGATGCAATATCGGCAAAGAACCCTGTTGATAGGACGTCAATTTCTTTTCGGATGTGAGCCCTGTTGTTACAAGGAAGAAATTGAGTTGCCTTCTCTTTTCATCGTGATTATAAGAGGTAAAATGCCTACTTATTTAGCTTCTTTCTCTTTCCATCGTGAGATTAGTGCTGGTCAAACCTTGGCCACATGTCCACCTCGTGCTTGCTTCGCATTTTGAGTGTCATCAAGGGAACCCTCCACTTGCTTCGCATTTTACCCTCCACTTGCTTTGCATTTTAAGTTTCAAGGAGGGAACCATCTTCTTTGGCTACGACATGTCATCACCAGGGACTATGCTCAATTGGAGAAAATACTATAGATTTGCCTCATTGAATGAACTGCCTAACTATTATATTTAGAATAGATATGTATGACGTACAAGAATATAATATACATATAATATTTCCCTATATTAAAGTTATATACTACGTGCAACATTAATAAACAGAACCATAAAAGAATATAATATAGGAAGATGTTCACAAATGTCACTCTACTTGCTTGGAATATGATCTTAAAAGCGATTTATGTATACCATCGTAATTTATTAAAATATTTTTGTTTTCATCATTTCAACATTAATATTTATAATAAAATATATGAAGGTTGTTAGATGTTCCAATGTACTATAGTGGAACAAAGGTATACCAGGGACAGAACAGTTGCAGGTGATTTATTCGTTGCATTGTATGTAGTGTAATTCCAGACGAGTCCCTGAGCTAAGAAGGCAAAATACCATAAGGGTAATGAGGAAGCGGATAAGCATAATCTTATTTGGCTATGAACGGCTCTAAGCCGATGGGCTGAATTGCGTTGGATCATTATGGATTGGGCTTGTATGTTCAAGACAAGGAGTAGTGTTTGAATGATAAAGTGTTGATTTTTCTTTTACCCAAATCTTTTTTGTTTGGAACACATGAAGACCTCGTAGCTAGTGAAAGCCCATGGTGTAGGAAGAAGTCTTTGTTCCTTCAATGTATTCAAGGGTATTGTTATAAGCTAGCAGCGGCTGCAAATAAGGCGGGCGGCAGAGATTCACGCAATACCAAAAATCGGGGACACTAGAATGAAGGAAACAAAGAGGAACAAGCTTCGGTGGTATGCGGCAATGAGGAGAACCTGGAACACTGTAGACTCAAGCGGTGACTCAACCTCTAAAGCGGAGCTTCTTGCCGAGGTGATGCCAACAGAGAGACCTGATGCGGACTTCATGAACCAGATCGTGCCTTGATTCCAAACCTGAGGATCAACCGGAAAGTGGAATTAAACATGATCATGTCGTGGAGGCCATGAGAGCTTGTCTCTTGGTGCTAGAATTCCATGCTTTGAGAGAGAGAATATTAGATTGGGGTTTGGTTTTGGGTGGGTTGGGTTATGGGTTGGAGTAGGGTTTTGGGCTTAGCCCAAGACAAAAAAAAAGGGTATTGTTAAAAGAAAAAAGATAAGGGTATAGTAATGATACTTAGGCGGCAACAATTTGGAAAATGGGATGAAACACATTGTGCGTTTGTATGAGAAGCTGAACTACTCAAAAGTTATTATTTTTTCAAGTTGAGGACGCATGGTTATGGAATGGTTCGAAAAAGGTTTTTTGACGGAGGGCAATATTGTTGATGTTGACATGCAGGTTTGTATGACTTTTAACACTGCAATACCATTTACATATGTTGCTATGCATATGTGATTTACCACAAAACTGCTTATGTGGATGCATTGAAATGTTATTGCATAAAAAGATTTGATTCACTCTTACGAGTTTTTTGTGTTACAGTCATATTTTTATCACCCCTAGTTTGTTTAGGCAATTCATTAGAAGTTAAATTTTTACAATAATGTATAGGACAAATTTTATTAGATAATATATGCTTATAATTTCTATAGCTCATTATGTATTATTTGTTCTTTCACATTTTAGTTTAGCTCAAATATCTAACCAATCGGTATTTATTCAGAGTCAATGTTATAGGCTTAATTTGAGAATATGTTACATGTTTGGATGAAAATTAATGAATAAAATAAAATTACTGAAACCAAAAAAATTTAGGAAAAATTACTCTATAAGATTTTTAGGGATGTTCAATTATTAAAAAGGACCTTTAGTACTAAAATTATTAAAAATAATTAACTTATAAAATATTTAGGGACAATGACCCTTTTTTTAAAAAAAACACAAATATACCCTTAAATTATTTTTTCATTTATTTATCTCTTGTCGATATAATTATGTATTCATGTATACAAATTATTGTAAAATACATAATTTAAGAATTAGAGGACTAAGAATAATTTTATTTTATAAAAAAACTAATATAAAAAAACTATTTTTCTACAAAGAGATACATAACTACGCATCAATAAGCTGAAAAAAGTTCAATTCCATTAATATTGAAAAAGAAAAAATAAAATATACTCAAAGAAAGAATGCAAGACATAGAGGAGAAAAAACAACCAAGACACCAAAAAAACCCCTCATTACAAAATAAAAAGGAGCAAAAACACGGAGAAATAAAATGATCATTACTTGCAATAAATTAAAGTACTACGATAACTATTTTGCGATTCATACGATCATTATTTTGTGATTTATTTATCTCTTTATCTCTTCATCATTGTTATGATGATGTTGTGTTGGTTTATGGAAGAGCAGTAAAATAATGAAGTTATTTAGTAACAGTAAATTGGTGATTTATAATAACATTTTTATTATAGAAAAATATAAATTAATAAAGATTTGAATATAATAAGTAATTAGAAAATAAATATGTTTATAGAAAATAAATAAATGAAAAAATAACTTAAAGATATATTTGTCTCTCTACAAAAAAAAGAATTAATCCTTCTTAAATATTATAGAAATTAATCATACTTAATAATTTTGGTATTAAAAATCCTTTTTAATAATTACATGTCTGTAACAGTCTTTTAAAATAATTATTTCAGAAGTTAGGAATGTTATTGTAGACTTAAAACTTTAAGTATTGGCTTATTTATTTAAAATGATTGGCAAATTTTTGAAAAGAAAAATCTTATTTGTATTCATTTTTTGTTATACACTAAATCGACTCACTTATGTCTATTATAAAATGGACCCCAAATCTCAAATAATAGCAGTAGAGAATAAGTTGACTTAGTATAAAGATAAGAAAAATAAATATATGTGTTATCAACATTCAAAACTAAAGAAAATTTTCATCATCTCAAATATAGTGTATGAGATTTAATAATGAATAGTGTAGGATTAAAAAAAAAAGCATCGTATTTTCTTAAATGTCCCATTTAAGATTTACAATTTTTTTTTGTTATTTTTTACTCGAACTCAAAATCACTTAAAATAAAGGTGAAATTTAACTATATTTGATAAACCCGACTTCTTTACTTTGAGACTTAATTGGTGCTTAACTTTGCCCTTCATTTCATCAAATAAAACAACATTAATACTTCACTTCACTTGCAAGGTATCAAATATGATCACCGTAAAAAAATAATTATTTAGGATAAATTAAAAACATTCAATAAAAGCATAATAAAATATTTATCATTTTCATTTATTTTCTAAATTGCAAAACTCTTATTTTGCCTAGTTGGGGTGAGATCGAAGAAATGTTATTATTGAAAAATATTTTTCCTATGCTATACATACATTATGTGGTAGTATTTGTACATTATCCATTTGATAAGAAAAGAGTTAAAGTTAGTTTTACAAATCTGTGTTGTGTCATAATGCAAGATGGAACGTATGATATGGGAGTTGAGGTAGATGAAGCTCTTGTGCAGGTGGAGGGGATAGCGGGTGGATCCCCAAACCAGTTGATAGGGCTGGAAGGTATTACTGTAGACGATGTTCTTCAAATAAAATTCAGCACTTCTAAAGAAGTAAGTGGTTTCTACAACAACTATATTCGACTAAAGGATTTTGCATCAAGGCAAAGGAATAAAATAAGGAATAGTACAGGGGAGATTGTTAGATAATTTGTATGTAACAGGTAGGGTTTTCCAGAGAAGAAATGGTTGGAAAAAATGGATCAGAAAATGGAGCATAAGGTAGTCACTCGTTGTGGGTGTCTCGCTGAGATGAGGATTAAGAGAAAAGATGGAAGCAAAAAATGGTACGTGTCGTGGTTCGTTGATGAACATAACCACGAGATGGTATCTGGAGAGATTGTAAATTATCTTAGGTCACATAGGAAGATATCGGAGGTCAAGATTGCTCAGCTGACTAGTATGAGGGGAATTGGGATTAGCATTATGAAGATATACGCATCCTTTGCAGCACAGCTTGGAGGTTTTAATAAGGTTCCTTTTACGAAACAATACATGTATAACGAGGTTAGGAAACAATGAGAATTTCAAGGTGGAGATGTGAATGCTGCGATTAAGTTTTTGGAAGGGGTTGCTCGTGTAGATAGTAGAATGTTTTGGCGGTATAAGGTGGAATCGAAGGAGCACTTGCACGATCTTTTCTAGAGTGATGGTCGTAGTCAGAATGATTATGCTATTTTTGGAAATGTGCTTGCTTTTGATGCAACTTATGGACATAACAAATACAATCTACCGGTGGTGGTATTCTTAGGGGTTAATGATCACAACCAAACCTGTGTTTGCCATGGCAATGGCTTCATGTGAGTCTCAAGAGTCATATATTTTGGTTTTGCAACAGTTTCTCGATTGCATGCAAGAAAAACCGCCAATTTCAGTGATCATAGCTGGTGATCTTGCCATGTGAATAGCCATACAAGATATTTTTCTCCAAGCTCATCATAAGATTTGAGCATGACATCTTCACAGAAATGCAACACAGAATATATGTGATCCACATTTCACGCAATTGCTACGGCATTGTATGTCGGCAGACATGGAGACTGAAGAATTCGAAATGCACTGGCAGTCAATGGTCGACGAGTGTGGCATTTTTGATATAGAGTGGGTGAAGGACTTGTATAGAAAAAAGAATTCTAGTGCGACCGCCTACATACGAGGGAGGTTCTTTGCCGGTATAAGGACCACATCTCGTTGTGAGTCGTTACATGCTAAGCTTGGGAGGTTTGTTGAGAGTAGGTATGGAGTATTAGAATTTGTTACTAACTTTCAAAAGATGTGTAAATTTTCTTCGTGACAATGAGGATGAGCTCAAATTTAGGTCATGCTATGGATAGGACAGGTCGCATGCATGAGTGATGAGGACTTCAAGAAATACTCTAAGAAGTTTCTAAGTGATGCAGTTGTATTGAAAATTAAGTACGGCCTGAGACCCACTGAACCTATCGTGACAAGCGGGTTAGTCCGTCAAGGGATAAAGGACCCGGTCTATGTTAGAACGAAGGGCACCAAACAATATTCCCAGGCCTCTCTGTCAGTTGGGAAGAAGCAACAAAAGTGTAGCACATGTGGCCGACTTGCACATCGAAGGACGCAATGTCCCAATGCACCAAGCCAGGCTTCCTTACGGCCAATAGATGAGTCTGTGCTTAATAGGATGACTCAAGAAGTTCAGGTAAGTATAATATTGTTCTTAATGAATTTACTTTTGAAAACAAATTGGCTATGAAATTAAAATATTAAGATACATTAAAGATGGCATCTGATTTGTTTTAGTTTATAATTATTGACATTCAAGTTTATTATTCTCATATTTTAACAAGTGACTCTTGACTAGTGAAATTTTTTTTATGTTGGTGACATTTAAATTGTAAAAGAATCGATTAGGTGGTAAGGTTATAAAAATTTGAAGTTATTTTAAAAATTAGGTGGTAATACAATGACAGGACAAGCACTAACAGCACTTGAGTGCATATGTCTAAGCTTATTAAATGAGCTGTTAGGCTAACAAAAAAGGCTATTGTATCTGAAATAAGTTACCTTAAATGAGAATGGGATCATAGAAGACTACTAAGAAAGGTAGCATTAACATCAAAGAATATTAGGCAAGATTGGAGTACTTGAGGCATAAGATCTTACATCTTTTAAGTTTTACTACCATTGTCATCTTTCAAGGTTTGGTTTCATATGATCATTCTCAACCATTTGAATTAGTTTTAGTTGAGACAATATCTGACACAATTCAGGCTTACCTAAGTGTATGCATACTATCATCTGTTTTCCTGAATCATTAATGAAATACCAATCCTATTGAATCATCCAAAACTATTTTAGAACAATTGATTATTTTTATCGTTCTATTGCGCTAACGAATTTTCATTAAGAGGGTCTCTATTGACAACACTGTTCAACCACACAGTGTGACGAAAAACCAGTTCTGACCAGGAAACTAAAGATTAGTTCCGATCCTTCTGTTGTCCAAGCACCCATTTTTCTCGACTCTACGACATGTATAGGTGAATGTAGTCAGTTGTCGGAGGTTTGACCTTTAGAATAAATGAAGATATAACCTAAATAGTGTCGTACTAGGGTTACATTGCTGTGATACTCGACAAAGTTATAGTTTGGATTATTTGTGTTTACCTTTATTTAAAATGGATAAGTAGTTGAACTATAATGAATGCTTTATTTGTTGCATTAGATTGAGTTATGTAATCTGTCTGAATCATGCTTTTATATTCATTGGTGGAAGTTATTAAACTAAACATGTGACATTCCAATTTATTTAAGAATACTTGCATCACCTATGATGCTTCTGAATAATTAATTTGTGGTATAAATTGTGAACTATTCGTTATCAAACGGATTTAAGTTGTATCACCATATTTTGTTATGGTTCGAAAGATTTTTTTCTAATGTGTGTTCGAAAGACTTTTGACCTATACTTGTGTGTAGGGACGAATCTATATATTAGGGTGTGGGAGCAAGTGCCTACACAACTATTTAGAAAATTCTTGAGCAGTATATAACAATAATAATTATTTATCCCTATTAAATTCATTAATTTGACCTTGCTAGGATTTTTTTTACTCAATCCTTTGTACTTGATAGTCAACATGAGAGTTTCAGTTTAGATATGCATTTTGATGATTAATTTTCGAACTTAAATGAAATTGGTACTTTTCATTAGAAATTGGTTGAGAGTTGATAGAATATTGTTTATCCATGAATGTTTTTGCTTTTTAAAGTTAGCTTTAATTTTATCGTATCATCTGAAACAGTTGAAAGAACTTTCTAAAATATGTGTTATTATTTAAATTAATATTTTAGTATTTTAATTTGTAGTTACATAATTTAAAAACTTTATAAAAATTAGATTTTAATACTCTATTAGTTTTTATAGCTTCATCAAATTTTTATTTAGGTCCTTAAAATTTAAAAATTTGTAATTATGTCGAATTCCTATATTAGATAAAAATCTTTAATTAGGTTCTTTTTAACTTTTTTTAACATTTGTTTTTATGTTTAACGTAGGATGAATTATAAAATATATTAAAAACAAAATATTTTATAGTTAGTCTCTATTTTCTAAAAGATGACAACTACTAAGGATCTAATTAAATTTTTTTGTCTAACACAATGAATTTATTATAAAATGTTGGACTATAAGAACTTAATTATATTAAAAATGTCTTTAAAAATAGTAGTGCCGAATAGTTAAGAAAGATAAGTCACCTTTACTTTAAACATAATTAAAGATCCCAATTTTGCAAAACATAGACAATTCCCATAATTAAACTGTCTAATACCACATACCATTAACAGTACTGGTCTTCATGATTCAAAATACATATGCATAAATAGATTTAACAACAGTAAAACCTAAAGACTTATATCCCACACATGGTTCAAAAGAGGTAACTCTGAAAGAGTGTACTAAAGTTGGGAAATGTGGATTATGTGCTCTAACGGGGTAGCCTAGACCACTATTCTCCACACCAAAATAAGTAGAGCAACTAGTATTACACCTTCATATCATAACAAGCCTACATAATTGATTAACATTTTGCAATTCTAAGCTAAATAGACATAATCCATGTTTGCTACTTGATGCTGTGTAGAATGGTGCTCCATGCCGCTGTACTATTCAGTATTCAAGTCAACCTTGTTTAGAACCTCGTTGATCGGGAAGCGGATGATGTTTATAGTTGTCCTCATTCGCACCCTATCTAGCATTATCTATTCATGAAATCCACACAAAATTTAGGCTACGTTTGTTTATAGAGACAAGACACTGAGACAAGGATACAGAGACACAATCGTGTTTGACAGAGGAAACATGGACAGAGACAATGTGTCCAGAGATACTGAATTAGTGTATTTTATTTCCATCCTGACATGAAGGACACGGAGACACTAATAAATGACACAACTTATTTTTCATTTTTCTTTCATTATTCTTGTTAATTTTTCATAATTATATTTTTTATTATTATATTTTTTGTCTCAAATTTTTTGAGTGAAAAAAAAGAGAATAAATTGGATTTTTATAATTTATTCTAATTTATCACCAAATAGAATACAAGAACACAAAATTTTGTATCTCTGTCCTTTATGTCTTGTTCACAGTGTCTTGTCTTGTTTTGTTCTCAGAAACAAACGCATCCTTAGGGAACCAAATGAAACATCAGAAGAGGAATGCAACTTTTGTGACAACTTTAAAACAAAACTTGTATATCTTACCATGTTCCCTATGTCAGTGAGATTGAATTTGCCAGCCAGGTGCAGCCAATATAACATCCATGTTGCTAACTAAAAGTTGCCATTTATTTTCACCATAAATTATTCCACATTAGAGATGGTATCATTCTTCTGTAAACAATCATTTATGAGCTTGATTTTCTCATACCTGTCGGCTGTCATTCAGAGTAGGAACTCCTTGTGGATACTGAATAGGCCCCCATGTGGTAGGGTCAGGGGACACAAGGTGGAAGCTTCCAGCATTGCGGTCTAGCCTAAAAATATGTAATAGCACAATCATCTGAAAGGTAAAATAAAAATGAATTAACAAAGAGCTCCAATTACAATCTTATCTCATGAGGGAATTAGGTGTTGCGTTCAAGGTTTATCAATATAAAATAGATTTTCAAAACTCACTATGGTTGGCATGTTGCGTTCTCTCCTTTCTACTGTATTCGGTGCCTTGGTCACGTCAAGAGAGTATACCCTTGCATTTGATACATCTATAACCATCAGATACTATGAATGACTTGCTTCGCAAATTGGCATAAACACTTACAACTCATCATTTGAAATATACACACGAATAAAAATTTTCATCGTAAATTAATTTCACAGATACTCAAGTACAACAAAATTTTCATGATAAATATTACATGTTCCAATTGGGATGTTTCAGGCATCCATCGCTCAAGGTACCATTTGATGATGACCTCTAAGGGTTTTAGAAGGAGAATATCATTTGCTATTGTGGAAGAAACAAACCTATTACGAGGTGGTAATGCTCTTGAGACTCTCATGGAAGCCATTATAACAATAATATTCACAATATGCAAATTTTTTAAAAAGAAATCATACGTGAATGTATTCTTCGTGCCAAACATCTCAATCTTATATCTGATGCCAAAAGGAATTAACTCACATTATAATGGGGAACATAACGTGGACATAGAGAAAATAATTGCCCTAAAAAACCTCAAGTTGAGTGAATTTGAACAAGATCTCCCTGTGTAAAAATGGGTCAAGTGAATATATTTGTTAAGTAATTGCATACAAAAAAGAAAAACACAAAATCAAACCGTAATGTCAAATTGATGCAAAAGAAAGTACCCGTAGTCATCAGTCTCGTTAGTCTTCCGAAATATATAAGCAGCAAATCAGACTTCATCCGGCCTGAACTCTATGTCGAAGGCTTGCGCATAATAGAAACCAAAAAATCGCATGAACTCTTTGTTCCTTGAGTCAGGTTACTTATTACTATCAAATACTCTGATGTGCTTGCCTGTGGAATTAGAAAAAAAAAAGGGGGAATCATAGCTGTTTAAGAGCGGATGATGTGGGATACCTATGGGTGGACTGACTTGGGTTATGAGAGGGACTTGATTATTCACACACCCTCCCATCGAAAGGATTAGTCTCTAGGTTGGAATTTCAGCTGGATATAGAACACTGTCATTGTCTGTAAGCTCCATCTTGGGTAGCTTCATTAATCTAGGCCTACAAGGTGAAGCTAAAAACAACTCACAAACCTAGGTGTTGCAGTCCATGTGGGTTAGGCTCGGAAGTTGCATGACAGATTGCAGTATCTAGTTCATAAACCTTACATCATTTACAACAAACTGAACAGAGTGTGAAAAACATCGATTTTGGAGTATCTGAAAAATAAGGAGAGAGACTACAACTTTTTAACGTAACCTGTACCATCTCTGTGGATCTTATGACAGGTGAACTCCTAGCGACAGTTTGGGAGATTCCGACTTTTGGGACTCTAGTCGACCAATGCAGTTTGCGAGCTAGTAGGGGCTTCGAATTTGCTAGACGAGCCTTAGGCCTCGGTGTAGAATGTTGCTCATTGATGATAACATCGTCATCACAGCCTGGAGGATTGGGAACTATAATGTCAAACATCCCTCCTCAGCATTCTCCTACAATGCCTTTTCCTTTTTCATGCGAGTTGAGTATAGATGTGTCTATTATTTTTTCCACTGGCATAGGGACTTCACCGGCATGGCATTCATCAGTCTTAGAGTGCAGCTTTTGACCGGTTAATTGTGCTTGTAATGGGATGCTCATGGCTTGAGTATTGGTTCTAAGGATCCTCATCGTGAATGTTTCAGCACCTCCTTTAACATGGGTCAAAGAGTTATGAAGGTCAGTGAAGCTCCTCTCAATATTTAACTGGCACTTCTCAAATGGTTGCATGTTATCCTCCATGACAGTAGTTTTGACCTCAGTGTTCTACAGAAAAGGACAACTAGCGTTATGTTTGACTCTACTATTAGGGGATGAAGTTCCAAAATAAGTGACAAAATAAAATTATTCATGGTGAAATAATGAATGCGTACATGAAAAGTAATTGGGGGGGTAAGCAAGGGAAATGAGTCAATGCATAAAGTTAAAAAGCATTTTTTTTTCTATGTTGGAAGGCTTTGTTCCACCCCTATAAACACTACATGTGCCACATACAACAATGAAAATAAACACTAAGAATTTTCACGGTATACAAACTTGCACAATATCTAGCACCTTTTGGATCGAGGCTTTATCGACGACTTCAACAAGATCATTGGTAGAGTGCTTAGGCACAAATGGCTCCACCGACTGTTATAGAGTCATCTAAAACAAAACTGAGATTTGAAAAAGCACAACAACAACACAAACAACATTCGGCACGTCATCATTTAGTAAGTGATAATAAAATTAACCGAAATGAAAAGATAAAAGGTAGACACCTCACCCTTTGGATCATGAGCTCCAGATTCATGTTAGTGTTGTCTTCGCCAGAATGCACCTCGAGCACAAACGTGGGATTCAGCACTGGTACAACCCTACAACATAGACAGTTATGTAGTATGGTTAAGCCAAGAAGCATAACAAAGACTAGTGTGGTTGGGTATATGGTACGAAAAATGCACCCGAACTTAAAGCAAAAAGACATTAACAAAACACTTAAGGCATCATTGTGGAACTTACGCATCATCCCTCTAAGGCTCCTATGAGTCATCCGCAGAAAGTGGCCGATATTCTTCCATAGTCACAACTTCAGGACACAACAAATATTAGTAGACGACTAAAAGTAAGGGAGGGGGAAGATGTAGAATGGCGCATGAGAGCGTGTCTAAAATTCCCTATTTATAAGGCCAAGAGGGTTCCTTCAAGATAACTACAGTTGCTAACACTAGGCCTTCTATTGCTCAAAATTCATAGCCCATAATTGTTGGGTTATTCAAACGACATGATGCTTTTTTAACTTGAAAAACCTGTGATAAATAGAACCGACTTAATGTATAGTTGTTCAAATTTGTGGGTTCAACATCTCAAAATAAATGGATAGTATTTTTTTTTGAAGATAATAATTTAATTATTTTTCAACTAATATAAAATAAAATTCAAGTATTTTTTATTTTTATATTGGACGGAGTTTAAAAAATCGTTTTAATATTATAAAAATTTTAATGAATACAATTTTTTTATTAAAGTATTAATATATTTTATATTTATTTATTTAAAAATAAAGGATTATGTTGCCATTTAAAGTATTAAATATTAAAAGATAGGTATTTATGTACTAGGATATTCTGTATTTATTAGAGTCTATCGATACTTTTTTTTATATTAATCTTTAAATTTCATTTAATGAAATCAGATGGTATGTATCAATGTGGTACATCTAATATGCACAAAATTATTGTGTTGGTTTTAGACATATCCCGATAAAATAGATTTTTTAATCAAATAATAGTAAATAATTTTACCGATTTGGATCACATTAATGTAATTATTAGATGATAAGGAATGCCAAAAAAAAAGAGAAATACATGATATTTTTAGAGTACAAACATATCAAATTGTCATTTCAATTTATTTGTTTAATTGATGAGAATATATATCTAGAATTAATTGAATTCAGAAAAATATATATACCTAAAACTATTTCATTTCTTCAAATTGTATAAAACTGTATGTTAGACATAAAAAAAATGTTATGTGTAAGAACAAATACATAAACTAGAATAAAACCTAAAAAAAATAAGAACCAATAAACTGTTGAAGGCAATAAATATCAATAGATGAGAAACAATTCGATGAATATTATGTGTATGTAAAAGAAAAATAAAAACAAGATATAAAGTGCGTTGTTTAATTTAGCGAGTTTTATCAAAATAAACACATAGAATAAGAGAATAAAAAAATTTAAAAAAAACAATATATGATCTATTGTCAAAAATAAAAATAAATAAAACAATGATAATCCATTTTCTATGCACCTACTTTGTTTTTCAATCCTACACCTGCTAAAATGTAAAGTCTCATCACACCATATGAGGGTTGTTAATTAGGATTGTTCCCAGAGAGAAATGATTAAACACTACAGAGCATGGGATTAACCAAATCGAACTAAAAAATTTGGTCGCTGATTTTGTGTTAGAAAAATCTTTCCGCGTTGTGAATGGCGAGATACAAATTTCTTGGACTCTCCTCATCTATACTGCACTATACCTAGACTGACAAAGGTAGCTGCATCATTGAATTGCAACAGGTGCACATTTTTAAGACCATCCAACCTTTCCCGCCAAAGTTAATAGGTATGACATCGTAGAAGAAGTTGGACGGAGGGTCATCTCCAATTTTTGTGTTGTCATCACAAAGCCACGTAGTTATTCGGCATGTTGATACCTAATCTGGGAACGACAAGAGTTTCTTTCATGCCCCTGGGTTTTAAAATTTCATGCCTTCTTCAGTGCCTATTGCCTACAACAAAAGTTGGTGATGGATTTGGAGTGGAGGGAAGAGACATTTTAATTCTTTTATTTTGAGCGAAGATTAAAAATGCATGTGAGTGAAAAGTAAGGGCAAACGTACTTTTCTTAAATAATAAAAATAAAATTTCTTTTTTTATTTTTGTAAAAAATAAAAATATTTTTAAAAGCTTATTTTTAATAAAAAATCAATAAAATTTATTTTTTATTCTTTTAAACATGTTTACTCTTAAGATAATATTAAACATACTATTTTTAAATAATAAAAATAAAATAATACAACATATATGATAATTATTAGTTAAAATAAAATATAAAAAGAATATTTACTTATTTATTTATTTATTTTTGCGGATCTGCGGATATGCGGATTGGATATGCAGATATACACATAAAATTCGTAATCCGATCCGATTAGTGTGCGGATTGGATCTGATCCATTCCGACAATTTTATCATTATCATATCAACATTGGAATAGATAGTTTTGTTCGCTGATTTTTTACCGATTTACGTTGCCTACCTTATATCTCGTTTATAGTGCAAAATAAACTTGTACATATCTTGTTTACACTATAAACAAGATAAGACACTTTTGTGGTTGCATGTTCTTGTTTATAAACGAGTTGTATAACGTGCCTTATCTCGTTTATAATGTAAACAAGATACGCACAAGCTTATTTTGTTTACACTGTAAACAAGATAAGGCTTAGACGCAACTATATAAGGAACCCATTCATAGAGCCTCTTTTGTCACTTTCCTCCTCCATTATCTTCATTTCTCCCATTCTCGAACATTCCTCTTTATCTTTGTGAGATACCCGGACTTTATTGCGCGCACGGACACACGAGATGGAGACATCAACCCCTGAATGCGACTTGGTACATTGCGAGAGCGATCGACTTCGAGGTTAGGGACGTGCTTGACCTTCCTGGGATGTTCCTTATCATTGTAGGCATGTCAGGGAGGTTTGAGCAGACATCCGGACACCGACTTAGAAGGATAGGGGTGCGAGGGACTGTGGAGCAGCTGTAGAGCCTCCGATGGAGCGGATCAGGCCCCGCAGAGAGCGACTATATGTCGAGTCTCAGGAGGAGGCGAAGTATACGAGATAGGAGGAGAATGGTGACATATCTGCCGAAGCGGAGGACTCAACACCACCACCCTCGGGCTCACAGACGCATCAAGTTCGGGATCATCCTTTTACCTTCCCACTTGCCTAGGTGGATCTGGGTGCATCACGAGACTCGCATCATAGACAATATCGACCTGCTAGAGAAAACCACCACCAACATCGCCGACCTCCATGGTAAGCTCCATCACTTATTCCGCCATGATTCTCCTGTGGACATCAAACATGACCCACACATGCTCATTGCCATCGAGGCAAAAGAGACGAAACTGGAATACTCCATTTTCCATTGGTGCGAACATCTGATAACCAACTCTTCCAATCTCTTTTCTCTCATCACCACCGACGTGCTTCAGTATCAAATTCTTTAACTCAGATAAAGAACATGCTCTCCGACTGCATAGCAGAATAGGATTTTCACACTCAAATACAACCTAGTGTCACTATTTCTCATGTGACAGTTGGGATACAACGTCAAAATAAAATAACCACCAACACTAGATATTTCTACTAAATTTATTGATGAAATGGATGAGAAGAATGATTGAGATTATTATGGAGAATACCAATGGTTTATAGATCCTTTTATAGCTGATTGATTTTTGTCATACTATATCTCGTTTACAGTAAAAATGTTCTGATTCAGCATGTATTTTGTTTACACTGTAAATGAATTCACTCTATCCCACGTATTCCGTTTACAAACATCAAACGTGTAAAAAAACTCATACCTACGGAAATTACCTGCGACGGGAGAGCTAATGGAAACCCGCAAAATCTCCATGGAAACTGGACTTGCCCCCATGAATACATGGGGACGGAGACAGAGATTGAGATACATGCCCATGGACACCTGCAAAATTTTTACAAAAAAAAATTATTTAAATATTTTAAATAAAAATTTATTTAGCAAATAAAATTTTGTAAATAAATAAAAAATAATAAATAGTCAAATCTTATTTAAGAACATATACAGCATAAAAATATTTAATTTTGTTGAAATTAAACTGAAAATAATTATAAATTATTTTTTTATTATGCAAAATTAAGATATCTTTTATCAAATAATTAATTTACTAAAAATTTAAATTTAGTTTTATACGTATGTATGTCACTTTATATAATTATAATTTATTCTTGATAAATATAAATAGCTATAATTTCAAATAATAAATTTAGGCTTAATGTTTATTTTTATATATTTTTATCTCCACTATTAAAATTTTTAGGATCTGAACATCCATATGCATAATTCAACCGAGTACAAAAACCTACTATAAATTATTAAAAAAATACAAATATACCCTTAAATTCTTTTTTTATTTATTTATCTCTTGTCAGTATAATTATGCATTCATGTATACAAATTATTGTAAAATACATAATTTAAGAATTAGAAAACTAAGAACAATTTTATTTTATAAAAAAACTAATATCAAAAAAACTATTCTTCTACAAAGAGATACATAACTACGCATCAATGAGCTGAAAAAAGTTCAATTCCAATAATATTAAAAAAGAAAAATAAAATATACTCAGAAGGAATGCAAGACATGAAAAAAAAATAAGACACTAGACATAACTCTAATCACAAAACTAAAAAGGGACGAAAACATAGAAAAATAAAATGATTATTACTTGCAATAAATAAAGTACTACGATAACTATTTTGTGATTCATACGATAATTATTTTGTGATTTATTTATTTTTTTTATCATTGTTATGATGATGTTGTGTTGGTTTATGGAAATACAGTAAAATAATAAAGTTATTTAGTAACAGTAAATTAGTGATTTATAGTAACAAATTTCTGTTATAGAAAAATGTAAATTAATAAATATTTGAATATAATAAGTAATTAGAAAATAAATATATTTATAGAAAAGAAATAAATTAAAAAATAACTTAAGAATATATTTGACTCTTTACAAAAAAACAGAATTGACCCTTCTTAAATATTATAAAAAGTAATCCTTCGTAATAATTTTGGTACTAAAAATTCTTTTTAATAATTACATGTCTATAACAATTTTTTGGAGTAATTTTTTCAGAAGTTAGGAATGTTATTGTAGACTCAAAACTTTAAGTATTAGTTTATTTATTTAAAATAATTGGCAAATTTTTGAAAAGAAAAATCTTATTTGTATTCATTTTTTGTTATACACTAAATCGATTCACTTATATTTGTTATAAAATGGACTCTAGATCTCAAATAATAGTAGTAGAGAATAAGTTGACTTAGTATAAAGATAAAAGAAATAAATATATGTGTTATTAACATTCAAAACTTAAGAAATTTTTCATCATCTCAAATATAGTGTATGAGATTCAATAATGAATAGTGTAGGATTCAGAAAAAGCATCTTATTTTTTTAAATGTCCAATTTAAAATTCATAATTTTTTGTTTTGTTTTATAGACTCGAACTCAAAATTACTTAAAATAAAAGTCAAATTTACCTATATTTGATCAACCCGACTTCTTTACTTTGAGACTTAATTGGTGCATAACTTTGCCCTTCACTTTATCAAATAAAACAACATTAATACTTCCCATCACTTGTAAGATATCAAATATGATCACCATAAAAAATAATTATTTAGGATAAATTAAAAACATTCAATGAAAGCATAATGGAATATTTATTATTTTTGTTTATTTTTTAAATTGCGAAACTCTTTTATTTTGCCTAGTTGGGCTGAGATCGGAGAACTGTTATTACTGAAAAATATTTTTTCTATACTATACATACATTATGTGGTAGTATTTGTACAGTATCCATTTGATAAGAAAAGGGTTGAGTTAATTTTACAAATCTGTGTTGTGTCACAATGCAGGATGGAATGTATGATATGGGAGTTGAGGCGGATGAAGCTCTGGTGCAAGTGAAGGGGATAACAGTTGGATCCCCAGACCAGTTGATAGAGCTGGAAGGTTTTAATGTAGACGATGTTCTTCAAATGGAATTCAGCACTCCTGAAGAAGCAAGTGGTTTCTACAACAACTATATTCGGCTAAAGGGTTTTGCATCAAGGCAAGGGAAGAAAATAAGAAATAGTAGGACAGATTGTTAGATATACATTTGTATGTAACAGGCAGAGTTTTCGAGAGAAGAAATTGTTGAAAAAATGGATCAGAAAAGGGAGCATAAGGTAGTCACTCGTTGTGGGAGTCTCGTTGAGATGAGGATTAAGAGAAAAGATGGAAGCAAAAAATGGTACCTGTTGCGGTTCGTTGATGAACATAACCACGAGATGGTATCTGAAAAGTTTGTAAATTATCTAAGATCACATAGGAAGATATCGGAGGTTGAGATTGCTCAGCTGACTAGTATGAGGGGAATTGGGATCAGTATTTCGAAGATTTACGAATCCTTTACAGCACAGCTTGGAGGTTTTAATAAAGTTTCTTTCACGAAACAAGACATGTATAACGAGGTTAGAAAGCAAAGAGAATTGCAAGGTGGAGATGTGAATGCTACAATTAAGTTTTTGGAGGGGGTTGCTCGTGTAGATGGTAGAATATTTTGGTGGTATAAGGTGGGATTAGATAAGCAGTTACGCGGTCTTTTCTGGATTGATGGTCGTAGTCAAGATAATTATGCTATTTTGGGGGATGTGCTTGCTTTTGATGTAACTTATGGACGTAACAAGTACAATCTACCGGTGGTGGTTTTCTCAGGGGTTAATCATCACAACCAAACCTGTGTTTGCCACGGAAATGGTTTCTTGTGAGTCTCAAGAGTCATATATTTGGGTTTTGAACAATTTTTTAATTGCATGCAAAGAAAACTGCCAATTTTAGTGATCACAGATGGTGATCCTATCATGTGAATAGCCATGCAAGCTATTTTTCCCCAAGCTCATCCCAGACTTTACGCATGGCATCTTTTGAGAAATGCAACACAGAATATATGTGATTCGCATTTCACGCAATTGCTACGATATTGTATGTTGGAAGACATGGAGACTGAAGAATTTGAAACGCACTGGCAGTCAATGGTCGACGAGTATGGCATTTTTTATGTAGAGTGGGTGAAGGACTTGTATAGAAAATAGAATTCTTGGGCAACCGCTTACATACAAGGGAGGTTCTTTGTCGGTATAAGGATCACATCTCGTTGTGAGTCGTTACATGCTAAGCTTGGGAGGTTTGTTGAGAGTTGATATGGAGTATTGAAGTTTGTTACTAACTTTCAAAGATGTGTAGATTTTCTTTGTGACAATGAGGATGAGCTCGAATTTAGGTCATGCTATGGTACCCTCGTGTTGTAGACATAGTTTGTGGAGCTGGAAAAACCCGAATGGAGTAAATTCACACGAGAGATGTTTTGGAGATTTCACGAGTCCCTCAGACGATGTGTTTGGGTTAGGATATTTGAAAGCAAGGTTACAGATTCGTGCCACGTTTATAGGATCAAAAAGTATCATCGATTAAATATGACATGGGTTGTTGCATGGGAACCTGTCACAAATAATTTCAGGTGCACATGCATGTGGATGGAGTCCTGGAGGGCTTCTATGTGTGTGTATCCTTGCTGTCTGTGTTCGGCTAGATTTAGGTGCACTACCCGATAGCTTTGTGTTGCACAGGTGAGCTAAAATAGCAAAGTTAACGATTGGATCACATGCATGTGGTGAAGAAACAATGGACCACGCAGCAACTTATAGAACCAGGTTGGGTGCCTTTTCTCAGATATGCAAGAGGTTAGGACGGGCCGCATGCATGAGTGATGAGGACTTCAAGCAATACTCTAAGAAGCTTCTAAGTGATGCAGTTGTGTTAGAAATTAAGTACGGGCTGAGACCCACTGAACCTATCGTGACAAGCGGGTTAGTCTATCAAGGGATAAAGGACCTAATCCGTGTTAGAACGAAGGGCACCGGACGATGTTCCCAAGCCTCTCTGTCAGTTGGGAAGAAGTGACAAAAGTGTAGCACATGTGGCTAACTTGGACATCGAAGGACGCGATGTCCCAATGCACCGAGTCATGCTTCCTTACGGCCAATAGACGAGTCTGTGCTTAATAGGATGACTCAAGAAGTTCAAGTAAGTATAATATTATTCTTAATGAATTTACTTTTGAAAACTCATTGGCTATGAAATTAAAATATTAAGATACATTAAGGGTTTTAGAAGGAGAATATCATTTGCTATTGTGGAAGGAACAAACCAATTACGAGGTGGTAATGCTCTTGAGGCTCTCATGGAAGCCATTTTTACAATAATATTCACAATCTGCAAATTTTTTAAAAAGAAATCATACGTGAATATATTCTTCATTCCAAACATCTCAATCTTATATTTGTTGCCAAAAGGAATTAACTCACATCAAAATGGGCACATAACATGGACATAGAGAAAATAATTGCCCTCTAGAAACCTCAAGTTGAGTGAATTTGAACAAGATCTCCCTGTGTATGAATGGGTCAAGTGAATATATTTGTTAAGTAATTGCATACAAAAAAGTAAAAAACAAAATAAAACCATAATGGCAAATTACTTCAAAAGAAAGTACCCATAGTCATCAGTCTCATTAGTCTTCCGAAATATATAAGCAGCAAATCGGACTTCATCATACATAAGGTCCATCTCCAGGGTCGACCTGAACTCCCATGTCGAAGGCCTGCACATAATAGCAACAAAAAAATTGCATAAACTCTTTGTTCCTTGAGTTGGGTTACTTGTTACCATCAAATACTCTCATGTGCTTGCCTATGGAATTAGAAAAACAGGGGAATCATAGCTGTTTACGAGTGGATGTCGCGAGACACCTGTGGGTGGACCGACTTGGGTTATGAGAGGGACTTGATTGTTCATACAGCCTCCCATCGAAAGGATTGGTCTATGGGTTGGAATTTTAGCTAGATATGGAACATTATCATTGTTTGCAGGCTCTATCTTGGGAAGCTTCATTGGTCTAGGCCTACAAGGTGAAGCTGAAAACAACTCACAAACCTGGGTGTTGCAGTCCATGTGGGTTAGGCTCGGAAGTTGCATGACAAAATGCATTATCTAGTTCATCAAAACCTTACATCATTTACAGCAAACTGAATAGAGTGTGAAAAATATCGATTGTGGAGTATCTGAAAAATAAAGAGAGACACAACAACTTTTTAACGTAACCTGTACCATCTCTGTGGATCTTATGACAGGTGAACTCCTAGTGACAGTTCAGGAGATTCTGACTTTCGGGACTCCAGTCGACCAATGCATTTTGCGAGCTAGCGGGGGCTTCGAATTTGCTAGATGAGACTTAGGCGTCGGTGTAGAATGTTGCTCATCGATGATAACATCGTCGTTATAGCCCAGAGAATTGGGGACTATAATGTCAAACATCCTTCCTCGACATTCTCCTGCAACGCCTTTTCCCTTGTCATGTGAGTTGAGTGCAGATGTGTCTGTTTTTTTTTTCACTAGCATAGGGACTTCACCGGCACGGCATTCGTCAGTCTTAGAGTGCAGCTTTGGACCGGTTAGTTGTGCTTGTGATGGGCATTCGTCATGGCTTAGAAGATGTTATGAGTACTATAAAAATTTGTAATGTCCTAGTAGCTTTGGTAAATACATGGTAAATCGAACCTAGTGAATTCGATTTATGTCCTTTAGCCGTTGCTTATAAATCGAATTTAACCGGTTCGATTTACTAGGGTATGTTATTCGAATTCACTCCATTCAATTTACTAGAGTACAAAAGCATGTGCTAAATCGAATCTACACGTGTCGATTTACATGTATCGAATTTTATTCCTTCATAAATCGTAGCTACCAATTTTGATTTACCATTTATCCTACTAATTCGAATCACACTGATTCGATTTAATACCAGAAAAGTTAATTCGAGTTTGGTGAATTCGATTTACATAGAAATATGTATGGGACATGCACATAACGTTTTTATATTTGGGACTTTCATGTAATATTCAAATTTATTTAGTTTATTAGTGTTATTTATCTTATAAGAAAAAATGAGACTCAATTACATGCATTCCCTGCTTGTGCTTTTCAACACATAATATCGTGTCTGCCTTTAAAAACAAATTAAAAGAGGTAACACATTAACAAGGACAAATTTAAACAACACAAAATATAACAACTAATTTTAAATCAAACTTTAATTATCTATAATAAAACATAATAAATTATTCAATGTTCACTTTTCATGAAATATGGGTTTTCAACGTCTACTTCAACAAATACATTAAAGGGTGTTGAGTTAAGAAAATAAATAACACATTGATAATGACAAACAAGTTGATTTAGGTTAATAACCCAAGTGAGTTTTGATGATGTTATTCAAGTGTACAGGCCCAATTTTCTTTTGTTGCAGCCCAAACCTTAGAAACCCAATAAACTAAAGCAGCTGAATGGAGATGAAAACAAACAAGCTCAATGCCAATCAAGAAATAGTGAAGCAACCCTAAAGATTTGCCTAGTTCACTTCCGGTGTTGGTCAGAAGAAGAGAGTGAGCTTCAGTTTGTGCTCAAACACCAAAGAGGAAGAAAAGAAAAGCTAATCTATGAAGCTATTGTCAAATCAAAATAATCAAAAGCATGCTAAGCAAGTTTAGAGGTTAAAGGTAATTTGTTTTCTTTAACATGCAAGTAAATTGCTTCACTTTTTCTCCTTCCCTCTGCACTACCATTTCGGGTAAGTTGAAGAAAGTAGTGGTTGAATTTTTTTTGCTATGAATCAATGGCTTACATCGTTTCTTGGATCCAAAGCACATTTTCAAAGGTGTGGATTTGGGAACCTTACTGAGCAAGCCACTAGTTTCTGCCACCATCTCCTCGATTAAGCCCAAATCAAATTTCAAATCCCTAATTTTTGGGCTGATTGAAGAAAGAGAAGGAAGGATGACATGTGGTTCAAGAACCAAGAAGCTGACTTTGAAGGAACCCTAATCGTGGCTCAGAACAAGGTACAAAAAGGAAAATGATTCTGATTAGAGCAGAAGGGGGGAGAGAGAGAGAGAGAGAGAGAGAGAGAGAGAGAGAGAGAGAGAGAGAGAGGGGGGGGCAAAGTGTGTAACCTCACAAACTGAGTTTGAAGTCTTGGAAGTGTAAGGTCCCACATCGGTTGGGGAGAGGAACGAAGTATGCCTTATAAGGGTGTGGATGCCTCTCCCTAGCATAACGCATTTTGATGAGTGAGTGTGGGGGGGCTTCGGCTATTATCCCTATCGTTAAAGGCAAAACCGTGAGGCCTTGTGTGCCAAAGCGGATAATATCGTGCTAGCGGATGGTCTGGACTATTACAGATGGTATCAAAGCTGGAGCCCAGATCGATATGCCAGCGAGGACGCTGGGCTCCCTTAGGGGGGTGGATTGTAAGGTTCTACATTGGTTGGGGAGGGGAACGAAGCATGCCTTATAAGGGTGTGGATACCTCTCCCTAGCATGACGCATTTTGATGAGTGAGTGTGAGGGGCTTCGGCTATCATCCCTATCGTCAAAGGCAAAACAGTGAGGCCTTGTGCGCTAAAGCGGACAATATCATGCTAGCGGGTGGTCTGGCCTATTACAGGAAGCATTGCACCTACACTAAAGGGAGCACTCCGTCAAGATGAAAAACAATGTTTTGAGTTCAGATGTTGGGTTCTGCATATAAAATCAAAACTGCCATTCATCATTTTCTTCATGGTTTACTGTTTGTATTTCTGTTTCATTGTCATATCTTCTTTTGTATTCATTATGAGATAAAAGACAAAAGAGAGAGGCATTGATAAGAGCCATTGAGAGAAAAGGCTGAGAGATACACTTGAGAGAAAAGTCAAGAGTGATTTTAATTTTTTTTTTTTTGCTGTATTTCTATTTTGTATAAAGTACCTGAGAGGTATCCCATGCTAAGTTGGGTAAGCACTTAGTGTGTCTAGTCTAGGTAGTTACATAACCAAGTCAAGTTTATGTTGAAGCTTGATGTGTCTCTGATAGGATTAGGTTGAGTCCTTGAGAATTGTTGTACGTCATACTTGAAAAGATAGTGAAAATTCCATCAATGTTGTGGTGGAGATTGGATGTAGGTTGCATTGCACTAGGCAACTAAACCATGATATATGGTTGTGTCACCTTCTTCCCTTCTGCTCTAGTTCTGTTTTTCTAGTTTTATGAGACAAAACGAGATTGTCTCCTACATAATCTGCTCTGCAGACTAAACAGAAGCCAAGTTATAATTTCTGGTTTTAAGGCTCAATTATTCAAAGTTAAAGAAGAACATAGATTCAACGTCCCTTCTCTAAGTTTTCTATAACCTTCAAAGGGAACTAACAATAGACTTTCCTACTATTTCGAAATACATTAAAATGCAATTACAACATAATTTCCTAATATTTAACATCATTGACTTTCAACACGTGTAACTGGGCTTAATTTGTTTCTTCTTTTCAAAAAAAAAATTATTTTCTACCTTTGTTGTTCTAAATGGCCCAGAATGTGGCCCATCCAACTCCACTAGCCTGAACGGATAATATAGTGATCGGCTCACATTAGTGCCACGGCTAGCTCAAGAACTCATTAGGACAAGCTAGACCTTGTCATGGTCTATTAGTGGGTAAATGGATCAATCAGTCTGGTTCCACCCTAATCTATATCGTGTTATCTCCACAGGGATTTATACTCACCAAATCTTATCCTTTTTTATTTTATTAATAAAATAGACAAAAATTAAATTCGGTATAGCTTAGTTCCAATAAATTGGAATGGAACACGTGAAAATTTTCCTAAAATATATAGAAGAATAAGATGAAAGTGAAAATTTTGTATGTGAAATATTTTGTACGGAAAGCATAGTAGTGAAGTTGTAACTTGTCTTTTCCTTCACCCATAAAGTGAGAGATAAAATTACAGTCTAGTCCTATAATATACAATTTCAACTAGCTTATATTAAAAAAAGCTGAAGGTTGTGATGGACTAGCATAACATAAATAACCCCTTTTCAACGAGCATTAATTTTATTATAAAATAATTATTACTCTAGTAATATTATTTAATGAAAAATCTTTATTTAAAAAAAATGTTATATATATATATGCTTTAATATTTAAACTTTATTAATATTTACTCAACTTATTGTTATATATTACTTAATTATTATATAATCTATTTACAATATATACATATCTAATAATTTAGTAATTTGTTATATCTTTTTATTTTAAAATATTTTTTATAAGTTTATTTTATAATATTCATTTTAATTTGAACATGTAGGTTTATCATCTAATAATCTTAATGGATTATATCCACAAAAACATTCATGTTTAAACTTTTTACTGAAATATTTTAGATGCAATCATAAAAATATATATTTTTGTTGTGATAAATGATGGTGTATATAAACTATATAATAAAATATTTTCACACAAATAATCTTCATACTATTTTTATAGGTGAAAATATTACTTACAAATAATAATTCATACGATGATACATAAATATTATTTAAATATTGTTGTTTTAAAATTGTAACACGGCATATTTACTAAATTTATATATTATATTTTTATATGTAATATGTAAACTGTAACAGTCCAGACCACCCGCTAGCATGAAATTGTCTGTTTTGACAAACAAAGCCTCACGGTTTTGTCTTTGACGATAGGAATGATAGTCGAAGTCCTCCACACTCACTCGTCAAAACGCGTCATGCTAGGGAGAGGTATCCACACCCTTATAAGGCATGCTTTTTTCCCCTCCCTAACCGATGTGGGACCTTACAATCCACCCCTCCAAGGGAGCCCAGCGCTCTCGCTGGCACATCGATTCGGGTTTCAGCTCTGATACCATCTGTAATAGCCCAAACCACCCACTAGCATGATATTGTCCACTTTGGCACACAAGGCCTCACGGTTTTGCCTTTGACGATAGGGATGATAGTCGAAGCCCCCACACTTACTCGTCAAAACGCGTCATGCTAGGGAGAGTTATCCACATCCTTATAAGGCATGCTTCATTCCCCTCCCCAACTAATGTGGGACCTTACATAAACCCCACAAAATTAGCAAATAATTAATCAATAAATTATTTTTTTAATAAAATAAATTAGAAATGTAAATTTTATAGTAAAATAAGATAAAGCTAATTAAAATAAGAATTTTGACACTAATTTTAAAGAATTTGACCCAAAATTGAGCCAAACGGACCGAACCGTTCGAACCAGACCCGTGGACCCAACCCACTCACTTAATCAAATGAGCTAGGAGGGGGAAGAACACTCTTCCATAGCCAAACTCTCACTCAATCTTTGATTTCACACAACTTCTCACTCTGAGCTTCGATCGTCGCACCGTTTGTGGCCATGCGATCGCAGCGTCGAACTCTACAAAGCCCAGTCAATAATTAGGTAAGGAAACCACTTCTGTGTTCCAATTTTTTCCTTTCCAATTTCGAAAATTATGAGCAATTATGTTGAAAATTGTTAAATTTCGGTGTTTAGGTTCAAATTAGCTTGAGGAAAATGCTTAATCTTGCTTTATTGGTACTTGAGTAAAGTGAGAATCCTAGAACCCTAGTTAACTAACTGATTTTGTGTTTTGGGTATACATATGTAAAAATGTGTATTAGGTGCATGTATATATGTGATATGAAGCAATTGGGTATGTTGGAAGCTTAATTGAAAGCTTGGAATTGGGATGGTTGCTGAAATTTGGTGTTGAGGGCTTGCTTCTTGCCTAAGTGGGTTGCCTTTGGGTTATACGAGAAAATCGGCCAAGGTATGGTTTTGATTTCTCGTATTTAATATATAATGTCTTGTGAAAACTTAGGCTAGATAACCATAAGATAGGTTGGAATGATATAGTATGTAAATGCTTAGTATTTTTTATGATAATTATGGATATGGATTGAGTATTTGTTAGTGATTATTATTTATGATGGAACTAGAATGCTAATTGATGATTCAATGATGATGGATTATTGATGATGTTGTCGGTTAATTGAGGAATTTAGGTGTGAAATTATATAATATTGAGGTATGAATATTTGTGGTGGGTTGAGAAAGTTTATGTATTGATGGTGATATGTAATAACGTTGAGGGGTTAAGTACTTTTTTCGTCCCTAAGGTCTTAGGCCAAAATCAAAATCGTCCCCGACTTTTTTTTTCTTATTAAAATCATCCTCAACGACACAAAACGTTAAAAAATCGTCCTTTTGTCCATTAACAATATTTTGTGGACAATTTTACCCTTAAACAAAAATTAAAAAAAAAACCCCCTTTAATATAAAACACCAAATTAAGACTGTACCCTTCATCTTCACAAGGCCACAAGGCCCCTTATCCAAACCCCATAAGCATAATCCCAACCTAACAGCATGAAGCTCTTTGCCACCATCCACCACGCCAAATAAGAACCCTTCAACTTCATCCAACCTGCCTTGCTTGCACAAACTCTTCATAATAAGCGCATTGGTATACCGATTCTCAAAACCCCTTATCCTAAATAAAAAACCAATTCTTCTTCTCTCCTTCAGCAACAGCAACAACCAAATTCAGTAAATTCATCAAATTCAACAATAGCAAATTCAGCAGCAACAACAACCATAAAATAAATCAACAACAACATCCACAAAATAAATCACCAGAAATTTCAGATTTAACAACAATTCAACAATCATCAATGGCAATTTCAGATCCAAAATCAGCAACCACAGAAATTTAAATGAATTAAAAAAATAATATTTATGTTCTTCAAAAAAAAAAGGAAGAACGAAAAGAGGAGGAACGAAGATGAAACGATTGAAGCAGGAGAAATGATTGGGGGTTCGCAGCATCCGATGAACTAAAACAGGTTGGGAGAAATTGGGATTTGGACAGGTTGAGGATTATGTGGTTAGAGCAGGAGGATAGAGGGAGTAGAGGGTTGGTGATACCGTTTTCCACCATTATGAGAGTACGAAAACACCCAGAAAATTATAAATTGCCAAGTCCTCTCCTTGCTGCAGGTCCTTCACCACTCGCTTCAGCTCTACCAGCGCCTCTTTCTTCTTCGCCTCTGCCTCATTCTGCAAATCCACGAGCTTCTCTATTTTTTTCTCTGGTCGGTTCTCCCTGTCAAAGTTGCGGCGGAGCTGGAACCTACGTCTCGTCGTGGCGTGGAAGGTAACTGTAGCATGAGGTGCCGCAGCTAAGGGAAGGGCTTGCGGCTTCTGAAGGAAGTAAGGGAGTATGGCGTGGAAAGGGGGACGGATCTGGTGACTGGTGGAACCCTTCTTTTGAAGCTTTTTTTTTAATTTTTATGTAAGGGTAAAATCGTCTAAAAAATGTTGTTTCTGGACAAAAGGACGATTTTTTAACGTTTTGTAACGTTGAGGATAGTTTTAATAAGAAAAAAAGGTTGGGGACGATTTTAATTTTGGCCCAAGACCTTAGGACGAAAAAAGTACTTAACCCTAACATTGAGTGTTGATGATTGTAACAAGTATAAATGCAAAATGTTGCGTATGAACCTATTGAAAATGAAATGTGATTGGATGTGGAAGAGTGTGGGCCTATGTGGTTGTGATATAGTATACGTTAGTGCAAGATATGGCTGTGTAAATATGATTAATGACTTATGTTTCGTGAAAATAGAGGTTTGGAAGATTTTGTGAAAATCTTATTTTTGGCCGAACTTCGGTGAGCCATAACTTGACTTTCATACCCCTAAATTATTTCAAACTTAGTTCATATGAAAATTGGATCCGTGAAGTTTACGACGTTTGAAGAACGGATAAAAAATGTTTTAAAACAAAAAGTTATACACGTCGAAAGTTTGGAGGGCAAGGTTGAAATTCTGCAGCATTCAACATTTTTGCTACTCTGCAAGTCTTGCGTATGCGACCATTGGACGCAACGCGACCAACCTCTAAGAGTTGGGCATCTCGCGTACGCGTGGCCCCTATTTCAGCAAACATGAATTTTTGTATTTTAAAGCTTAATTTCGAACCTCTAAACCTCTATTTTTACTTTTAACCCCTAAACCTTAGTTGGACACTTAGTGACGAGATATAATTAGGAAGAGATAGTAACTTGGGAGTGAAGCAAGTTGTGGCGTAATGAGCTGTGAGTGTAAAGTGGTGATTGAGCTTGAGAAGTGTTAACTGAACTAATATAATTATGAAGATGATAATATGAATTTCAATTGAGTGAAGGATGGGTTGATAATGATAATGACCTTAAGGTGTGATGGTGGTTGAATTTGAATGAATTATAATGATGATGAGATTGAATGTGATTGCAATATGCCTCCGAGTAAGACGCAGTGGTGTTATCCACTTGCTCCGAGTAAGAGGCGAGATTGTCGGGTAAGATGCAGTGGTGTATCCACTTGCTCTGATTAAGAGTTCAAAGCTTTGGGTAAGATGCAAGGGTGGAATTCTGTCGTCGCTTGCTCCGAGTTGAGAACTATAACACCGTCTAGGTAAGAGGCAATAGTGAAGTTGTCCCCTGCTCTGGGTACGCGGGTAAGATGTAAGGGTTGAGGCGTTGTCTCACTTGCTCCGTGTTTGGTGTTCTGTCCGCGGTTAGCTACCAAGACATGTCGGGCTGGCTAAGTAACCGACAGTTGATATCAACAGCCATAGGACAGGTATACATCATATGCATTTGTTTGTTTGCTTTGGTTTGCATTCTTGGGTTTGCCTAATTCATGTTTAACTGCTATGTGTTCTGTTTGCTATATTTGTAAACTACCTGTGTTTTCTTTGTCTGCTGGCCTGTTTGTGCAATTTCATCAAAGTTGGAGGAACGGAGGAAAGGTGGAGAGATTGAGGGTTTTAGTTCGGATTTGGTTAAGTTAGAACCTTAGAGGACCACCCGTGTATGGGTTTTGTTTTAGCTCTTAAAGTTTTATAATCTGAGTGTCGGTGTTCTAGGATTGCCTCTAGCATTCCCATGACCTTATATCTTATGTATGTGGCACCTTTACCATGCTGAGAACCCTCGGTTCTCATCCCATACGATATTGTTATTTTTTAGATGCAGGTCGAGATGCACCTCGCTAGACGTCTGGAGTTCTACATCGAAGTGGATTTTTGGGGATTTATTTTAATATATAGTTTATATATATGATCATATGTATAGAATTAGAACTCTCCTCATAACTTGTTTTATTTTGCACCTCTTAGAGGTTTACGGAGAATCAGGATTTATTATATATGTATTTTGGGTTTTGGGTTAAGTATATATGTATGTAAAGATTCTCCGGCCAGCCTTAGCTTCGCAGGCTGAGTTAGGAGCTTGTTATTTTCTCTCTCTCTCTTTACTCTAGCTTTCTTCGTACGCAAGTATTCTTATTTCTGAGCGTTGCACTTTTAATTTTTACGATTTTTACTTTACCTATTCTTGAAGGCTTCTCGTATATTATATTCTTTCAGTTATTATTATTATTATTATTATTATTATTATTATTATTATTATTATTATTATTATTATTATTTTAGAGGTCATAATACTACACCATTTCTATTTTACGACTTAAGCGTAAAGTTCTATGTGATAAGGTGTTACACAATATGTTAAATTTTATATTTTTATTATATAATTATTTGTTAAATTCTATGGACAATAGTCTAATTAAGATAAAAAAAAATACACTCTATTAATTTTTAATATGATTTTAGAAAAAACTCAAACAAGGTACTTCTATTATTTTATATGTTTTCGTAATTTCAAATTTATAAAAATAGTTTTACCTGCAATTCAAGAATTTATACATAGTGATCATTAAATTTTAGTTACTATATTATAATATTTTATTTTTATGCCAATGGTACATAAGTAAATATCGAGTTAATTTTGACACTTTCAAGTTGATAATATCCCTACCTCACACAAAAAAAAAAAAAGAAAAAAAAAATGTTCCTCTCAAATTCATACGTATTAGTAAGTATATATTACTCTTAATGCAAAATACATTATTACAGATATTTTAATAAATTGGCTAATATAATTTCAGTTATTAACATATATTCTGAGAACATGTTTTAACAATATCACAACAGAAAATATTTTACTAATTAAAAATTATTAAAAAAGATAACTTTTTATATTTTCAATTTATTGAATATATTAAAAAATTAAATCTTTTATTATTATGCTATTAAAATATATTTTTAAAACAAAAGAGAGTTAAATCTATATAATTTTGATAAGATAAACAAAACAGCTATTACTTATACACAAAAATTCAGTCACTAATCAATTACTATCATATAGAATATATATTAAAATATAAAATACATATATACAACAAAATATATATTAAATAACATACTCCTGATGTAGACATAAAATTATAAACCTTTTTATCAGTGATGGAGCTTGAAACAAAATTTTGGGGGGCTAAATAGAAAATAATTGTCAAGATGTTTTTGATATGGATCCTATTAGAAATAAGTTTGTCTAATCTCATCTCTTTGATTTGGGTGATATTGCCAAATTTGAAGCTATTTTTCAGGATCTCGTTCCAAAGAATTAAGGTCAAACTCATCGAATGCAACTCTTTAAACTTTTGAAGGTTATATCTCGTTTTTTTCGTGATTCATTAAAGTAGAAGAAATATCTACCGGTGTTGATATTGTAAAAGTTATATGTTCTCCTTCTTGAATATTAGTCTTCCTCTTAAAAAATACATCAATTCTTTGATTTTTCACGATTATTTTATATAAAAATTTGAATATATATCCTATAAAATATGTAGAAAAGAAGTTAGAAGCACAAATATTAAAATTTATAATATTTATTGATTTTTTTATTAATTTATACAAATACAATAATATCAATACTTAATGAATATTCTAATTTTTTTATCATATAAAAAATAAATTAAATAAACAGTCAAATATAAAATAATATTAAATTACATAAATAAAAAATACCTAATTTTTATATTTGAACTCGAAGGTAGAGGAAGTGTTATTTATTAAATAGAGAGTTGTGAAATACAAATACATTCGGTTCAGTCCAAATCCAACATATTTTAAATGTTTAAAACTAAAAATTATTGTACAATAAAAACAAGAGATGAAGATTAAACTTTGGTATTTTAAGTCATAGTAAAGTATTTGAGTCAATTGAACTATTTTTTATTTTTTGAAGAAGTACTACTAATTTTTTTAACAAAAGTTTAGGGACCATGGCCCCCTTTGTCTCAATTAAGCTCCGCCACTGCTTCTGATAATATTAAAATGTTGTAGAGTTTCTTTTGTAACACAAAGACATTATATCACAAAAAAATGTTTCCTTATACATATATATAAAAGTGGAGTAATTTACATATATAAGATAATTTTATTCCAACATTATTCATCAATTATATTTTTTTAAAAATTGTTATATTTTGATTTTAAATTAATTCTATATAAACCGTTAGAAACTCCAGCAATTTCCAAAAATACACGTAAATAGTTAGAGATTATCACGATTTACTAACAAAGAAATTTTAACCTAAATCGCAAGAGGATAGTAAAATTTACATGCAATATGAAACAACACATAAATCTTGAAAAGGTATAGTGGTTTAATTTACATGTAGAAAAAAGTAATTCCTAACCATGAGTTGGTACAAAGGTTTATAAATGGAAATGGATCTTTTTAAATTTTTTTTAATAATTGAGAGAGTAAAATATGATTTTTTATCATTAATTTTATAAATAAAATAAAAAAAATAAAAAAATAAAAAATATTAGATATTACATTTTACTCTCTCAATTTTTTTTAATAATTGAGAGGATACATTCTTATTTATGAACAACAATATCATTGAGAGAAGAGAACTCTGTGTCATTAATATACCGTAACGTATATAAACTAATTTGCTCTAGCAATGAACAATGTATCTATCATTTTATATTAGATTAAAACAATATTAAATAATGTATTAGTAGTTTTTAACATATGTTATTTATCACCGTTCCTCTGAGAAATAAAAGTAAACACTAGATAGAAATTATGGTTAATATATTTAAAAAATTATTCTATAAATATCAAAAAGTAATTATTAAATTAGTTAATATAATTATATTTTGATATATAATTATAGTAACTAATTATTAAATTAGTTATTATATAGTCACCAAAAAAAATTAGTTATTATATATCTTATATATTTTAACAAGTATAATGATAAAGTTCTAATTATTCTTTTAATACTTAAAAAATAATAAATTCAAATGTATGTGTTTTTTTAAAGAATACAAAAGATAAACAATTCAAAACTTTCTTTATTTAGAAGTAGTTAAGAAGATAATTAAAAAGATGAGTTAGAATTCTCACTTATTTTTCTTTTAACAAAGTAAAAGTCGCTAGAATTATTAACATTTTATTAGAATAATTAAATTAATAATTAATTTTTAACAAAGTAATCTTTATTAGTATTTTAATAATAAATTTTTTAGTAATTAATTTTTTCCTTAATTAATTATTTGTGTTGAGTTAGTGCTTACCTGCTTATTAGCAATTTCATGTTAATTAAAAAAGTAGTAAAGTGAATTATAGTTATTGAATTTTTTACATTATTAAATTACATGCAAACTGTTATACCCTCACAAAGTTTATGTGTTTTAGGAGATAGGAATTATATGTAAACCACTATGTCCTCCTAATAAGATTTATGTTATATAGAATTTACTTTTTTTTTATATTTACCACTACGCCTTAAGATTTATGTGTTGTTTCTATATATTGTATGTAAATTTTGCTACTTTTTCTATGTTAAAATCTCTTTGCTAGTAAATTATGCTAATCTCTTGTATTTTATGTCTATTTTTTAAAATTGTTGGAGCCTCCCACAATTTATATAAAATTAGTTTAAAATCGAAATGCAGCCATTTTTTAAAAAGTTATAATTAGATAATTTTAAGATAAAATTATTTTATATATGTAAATTGTCCGCAACAATATATACCTCCTTATGAATTATTGTTTCTAAGTAATTTTTAAACCTGAATTAATAATCATGAATATACAATTAACTATATATATATATATATATATATATATATAAAATTAATTACTAAATTAGTTTTATACAAAATATACATTAAAAATATATAAAAATAATATATATTTATACATAAATATATAATAATTAATTTTTTATATACAGTAGCATTTTTGTAATATATATTAATGTGTTCTGCACTTATATTAAGTATTATTAGTAATATTAATAATTATAAATTAGTAAATATATTATCTACATTAAGAGAAATACATAAAAAAGTTTAGAAATTTTTTTGCAAATGTTACTATGGCATTATTGTAAATGTTCTTTTTTTTTTTACCGATCATCTTAATTTGTTCATCTTTTAAAATAAATTAATTGATATATTTATCAAATTATAAATTAATAGTTGACTTAAAACATTAAAAATTAATATTCAAATTACCGTATATATTTTCACTTTTTATATTTTGTTAGCATGTATCCGCGAATAAAAGTATTTCAACGAATAAGAGGTTTTTTTTGTGAGATTTTTTAAAAAATATAATATATAATAAAAAAAAATTTATTTTTCCTAAAGTGATAAAATTGATAAAGTGAAGAGTTAATTACTATTGAATTTGTAATTTTCATAAAATATATATCTTAATATTTTAATTTAAGAGTGATTAACTCTTCACTTTATTATTTTACCAACTTTTTTACTTTAAAAGGTTTTAATCCTAAAAAAATATTTTTACACCTAAATACCTAATCCATTCGTTAAAAAAAATTGACCCATTAACATCTTATGAAGCATGATAGTTGCTAACATTTTTATTATAAAAAGAATTAGCTAAAATTAATTTAAAAATAAGACAAAAATAATGTTAACTACTATCATTTTTTATACAGTATTTTTCTTTAATTACCCAAAATATATATATAAAAAAAACACCTATCAAGTGGCTCCTCATCAAGTTCACTTGTTTAGAATGTCCTTTCATGTCAATACTTACTAGCAAAGCCATTTCTAAGTGCGTTAGCCAATTTTATTTTATTTTATTTTTTTTACTAGAGAATTGTATTTGTCATTTTATGAGGAGCTACAAGACAAAAAATTTATTGACAATTTGGTGAATAAAAATATTATGCATATCAATCAAGAAAAATCTACAAAAAAAATTACAATATATTTTTTTTTGGGTAATGCTAGGAAGACAAAAAATATAACCAGAACTTGCCTTATTTAGCATTCATTAATTGTCGCAACAATTAATAAATGCTAAATAAGGTAAGTTATGGCTGTTTTTGCCTAATTTTCTTTCGTAACCAAACATTTTCGTTTTTCTTTTTCATTTTGAAATGGATGAAAATGTCCAATCTATCCAACTTGGAGTCTTGGATTGTTTCATCATAAATGAATTAAGTCTTAAAGTAGTCATTGAACTTGCACTCGAGTCTCAAAGTGATTCCTGAAGTTAATAATTACTCAAATGTATCCTTAAAGTTGCACTCTAAGACTCATAGTAGTCCTTAAGACATTTTCCATCCATTGAAAAGCTGAACTGGACTGATTTCTATTAAAATATCGTCGTTTTATATTTTAAAAAAAAATAGCAATCCCCTTCTAAAACCCAAATCCCTTCTTCTTCTTCTTCTTCAATAGATCACAAAAATAAAAATCAGCAATACAAAATATCACAAAAAAAAAACAGCATCAATCAGAAAAGATCAATCAACCTGAATAGCAAACATCAATCAACCTAAACAGCAACAAGCACAAAAGATAGCAACAATAAAAAAAAACATCAATAATTACAAAATAAAAAACAGCTAAAATCAACCATTGTTATTATATTGAAACAGGATTAGCAACAACAATCACCCAGAACATTAAAGAACAATTATTGAATAACTAAAAAAATTAAGAAAAAAAAATTCAAACATGACTGAGAGAGAGAATCGAGCCAGAGGAGAGAAGGAGGCAGAGAGGAGACAAGAGAAGATCATTGATGTGCGAGCGGTGACAGCAACGACTAGAGAGGGAGGTGTAACAGCCCAGACCACCCGCTAAACGCGTCATGCTAGGGAGAGGTATCCACACCCTTATAAGGCATGCTTCGTTCCCCTTCCCAACCAATGTGGGACCTTACAATCCACCCCCCTAAAGGAGCCCAGCGCCCTCGTTGGCACATCGATCCGGGCTCCGGCTCTGATACCATCTGTAATAGCGCAGGCCACCCGCTAGCATGATATTGTCCGCTTTGGCACACAACGCCTTACGATTTTGCCTTTGACGATAGGGATGATAGCCGAAATCCCCCACACTCACTCGTCAAAACGCGTCATGCTAGGGAGAGGTATCCATACCCTTATAAGGCATGCTTCGTTCCCCTCCCCAACCGATGTAGGATGTTACAGGAGGCAGAAGCTAGCAGTAATAGCAAGAAACGAGATGATGTGTTGATGCAGAGGAGTTGACGCGCGGCGCGGCAACGAGATGGAGGCTGGCGAGCAATGCGGCGATGATAGAGAAGATTGAGGCTTTGTGCTCTTCCTCTGCCTCTACTATGTTTAAGTGTGAGAGATTAGGTTGGAGAGGAGGGTGAACGGCGCCGAACTGAAACGGAGGCCGGCGAGAGGGACGACTGCGAGGGTTGAGGAGAACTCCGTGTGTTTGGCGTTGTGAGTGCGAGAGTATAGTTCGGGAGGGGGAGGGCATCAGGTTGGGGAAGGAAAAGGGGAAGAGGAAGGGCCTCAAGTTGAAAAAGTAGAAAGGGAAGAGGAAGGGAAAGGATGTCAGGATGGGGAAGCAGAAGGGGAATGGGACATATTAGGGAAGGGGAAGGGGACAAGTTCGAGATGGAGATGGGGATGGGGAAGGGGACGGGTTTTCTTCTTTTTTTTTTTTTTTAAAACGACGTCGTTTTAAGGTTCCGATAAATGGAAAACGTCGTAGGGACTAGTATGAGTCTCGGAATGCAAATTCGAAGATGAAATTGAAAAATTATTAACTTCAATAACTACTTTAAGATTCAGTTTAACTTCAGGACTACTTTAAAATTTAACATAATATATAATGAGTTAATCTGTCAATGACTTATGTGAATTATGTCAAAACATTTTTTTTCCAAGTCATATTTTATAGTAAAATTTTATTTTTTATTTTTTATTTTTTAAATTAACTCTTAAATACATATGTTATCATAAATTTTATGAAATTAAAGTTTATTAAAAAGTCGATAGAAAATAATGTTAGAATATTTAATTTTTGCTCATTTTTTCATTACTTTAAAATTTTTTAATTTGTGTAAAATCTTAAAATTTATTATTTTATATATCATTTTCATATTTCCCTAACAAAATAATAAACCATATACTAAAAACATTAGTCATGTTGTGTAATTTTATATATAAAAAATATGTAAATATTTTGTTTAAAGATTTTACTTCTATATAAGTGAACTATACACAAACTGAACCAAACAGAAAAAAAAAATTATTTTGAGTCCTACTAAAAAAATTGTATTTTTACATTAAATGTATCTTTTATTTTTTATTTCCATCTAAACCATTTCTCAAGTATTACATCAATAGCTTAAATTTTTGTCTTTTGCACGTTAATATTAAATTAATTGAGTTATTCTCGTAAATCTCAACCCTTTCTTACAATTAATTATTAAGACTATTTCACAAATTTAAAACTATTTTCAATATATATAGTGTATTTAATATATGTTTTTTTATTTTTGTTTTTAGTATATAAATTTGTTCATGTTCGGTAAGTCGGTTACCGGACGGTTCGGGTTAGGATTTGTTGTGAAGGAAGGGGCTCGTCGGGTCACAGTCTTCCAGTCCAGGGGGTGCGAGTTCCCGAGCACTTCGTGTGAGAAAAATTTGGGGGGGGGTGCCACCTGCAAAGACACTCCGACGCTCTTGTCAGAATATGTGCAGGCGGAATGAGGGTGGTGTAGGGATGTGACGTACCTTGGGGGAAGAGCCAGTCTTCCCCTTATATACATGTCAGTAGTGGGCCCCTCTGGAGGGCAGGCCCATATTCTCAAGGACGCTGTCCCATAGCTGCGGGAGAGCCGTACGGGACGCGTGTCCGGGTCGGTTGAGAGACGCATAGTCGGGCCGGGTGGAGCTCGGGTCGGGTTGACCCGCGGGAATCCTGGGCCGTAACAGTGCCCCCGACGCGTCAGTGATGGTCGTGAGGCGATCGGTGGCGCGTGATGTCCTTGTTCGTGTGTTGTCGCCGAGTCGGCTGACCGTGGGAGAGGCGCGTCTCTTGTGCGCGTGTCTCTTGGTCTGCTGAGGCGTTCGTTCGCCGCTTCGTTCTTCGCGCTGAGCATTAAATGCTCATAATGAGTTAAAACCCCATGTGTAAAGACCATTTTGCCCCTGTCTCTTTTCGCGCTCCTTGTGGTGGTTTTTAAACAGTTTCTTTCTCTTTTCCTCCTACCCTTGCTATTTTCACTTTCCTCTCTCCCTGATATCCAAAATTCCTTATTCGAGCCCTCTCGTGCCTCCTTTTTTCTCTCAAGTTCCTGCAACCAATTCAGGTAATTTTTGCTTCCTATTCCCTTGTGTTTATGCTATGTTTTACTACTGCGTAGTTGTTATTTGCGATTGTTGCATGCTTGGTTTACTTTTGCCGAATGACCTTCCAATGGTGGGGTAGACGAATTAAGGGAGGGGTACCATTCCTGGGTAGGTTTTAGGTGATTTGCGTGATAGGCGTAGCTTTTAACCGTATTCGGCCATGATTTGAGTTTGAAAAGGTGTAGTTTTTGGGTTTCTATGGACTCCCGACCTCATAGTCTAACGGAGTGGTACCCCGCTGTAGGTATGCCTCGCATCGTTTCTCGGTCTTCTGGATCTGGCGCGGCCTACGACCCGTACGCCTGGGTGACTGACGATATAAGGAGCTCGCCCAACCAAATGGATTTGGAGGAGTTGACCGAGTTCCGGCGAGCCGGCTACTTATGTGGGGGGACGGACGAGGAGGCCAACTATGAGACCATTGTTCCCGCCCCCCACGAGCGTATTTATGAGCTTAACTTCCACTCTCCTCGTGTCCCTGATTGGATTTGGTTTTACAAGTCCATATTCACCCAAGTTGGCATTCGGATACCGTTCTCCGATTTCCAAATGGCGCTGTTGAACCGGATATCCGTCTCCCCCTCTCAACTTCATCCGAACAGCTGGGCCTCGATCCGCTGCTTCGAAATGGTTTGCGAGCACCTAGAGCTGCCGGTGTCAGTGGACGTCTTCCTCTTCTACTTCAGCCTTACCAACCCTTCCAAACAGGGGAAGGCGAGGAAAGGGTTTCTCTCCTTCCGTTCCGCCCAGGGTAGCAGAATTTTTGGCCTTTTTGAGGACTCCTACCATGGTTTTAAAGACAAGTACTTCAAAGTTCGTCCCGTCAAAGGTCGTCACCCCTTCTGGTTGTCGTTGGAAGGGGAGCGCCTTATCCAGACTTATTGGAGTTTTGGGGCGGGGTCGAATCCCTTCATCAAGGTGACGTACAAGAGGTTGTCGCCTGTAGATAAGCAAATAGCTGATGTACTTTTTGCCATTTTTGAAAAGAACCCCGTGAACCCTCATCTTCTTATGGGTGAACGAGAGGCCGCCAGGAGCTATATCCGTGAGTTGTCTTCTTTGTTTGTTTACGTTTGTTTATTGTTGTTTTCTTTTCCCGATCTAATGACTAATGCGCCTGTTGTTTGCTGTAGTGGAAATGTCTGCCACCGTGACTGGTCTTGAGAATCTGATGAAGACCTTTTTTGAAGCGAGTGACGACGAGAATGCCGAAGAAAAGGATGCCGGTAAGTCGGGGGGTCCTTCTGGGGAGAAGGAGAATCAGGCTGTGCCTTCTCCCCAGGATACCGGCGTGTCAGAGAAACAGACTGCAGGGGTCCAGGCTTCCCCTATTCGTGAAGAGGGGCCCGCTGAAGGGCACGCGTCTTCTACCCCCAAGCCGGATAGCGACGTGGAGCTCATCCATACTCCCAAGAGGCAGAGGATGTCTTCCAGCCCGGAAGGGGCCCTTACTATAATGGAAAGGAACTTTGATGCTACCAAATTTATTGACTCACAGCTGATACCCGGGACGGAGGAGCATTTTCATGGGACCGATCTGTCCGGGCAGGCGAGGTGGATGTACCGGACCTTGCTTCGTGGAGCCGTGATAGCTCGGAAGGCTGAATTCGAGTTATCGGGGATGGAGGCGCTCCGGAGGAAGCTTGAATCCTCTGTTAAAGCGAACAATGACTTCAAGGCCCAAGTTGAACTCCTCCAGGGTCAGCTGTCCGAGATGGGGGGAAAGCTTAGTGCTTCTGAGGAGAAAGTGTCATTTGTTGCGGAGAGGTTGAAGGCGTCCGATGAGACCGTGGCCCGGCTGCTTGAGCGTGAGATGACCTTGGAGGGTCAGTTGAATGCCGCTCAGGGTCGGGTTGCCGTCTTGGAGAAAGAGCGGGAGCAGGCCGTCTCAGAGGCAAAAACCGCTAAAGCCGAAGCCGCAGAGCTTAAGAAGAAGCTTAAAGTGACCAAGGAGCAAGGGAAGAACGCCATCTCGATGACCGAAGATGCCCTGAAGGCTCAGCTAAAGATCGCAGCTCCTGATTTCGACATGTCGTCAATTGGCGTTTTCAAGACTATCCAGGACGGAAAGATTGTTGACATGCCGAGGAAGTGAAGTCTTGTAACTTAGGATATTTTGTAACGCATTTGCTGAACAACTTATTGCTCATTTTTTGTTTTGACTCTTTATAAGTTATACTTATTCAGTCGTTTGGCCGGGTTGCCGTTTACTATATTTGTTGTCGTTATTTCTCTCGGGGGTGGGCTCGCGCCCGTTTTCCCGTTTTATGTTTGTTATGGCTTGGATCGCCGTGGTCGTGTTGTCGTCGTAGTTGGCTCTGGCCATAAGGAAGATGGCCCCCGCGGTGATCAGTCCCAGTCTGCCGTTTTAGGGCGCACTCGTGCGCGGCGCACGTAGGAAAGTAGTGGACAAGTACGAAAATTTTTGACAAGTATGAGTTAGTCGTTAGCTAAGCAAATTAATCAATATGGCGAGTATTTGATAAAATGAAAAGGCAGATCATCATGAGAACAAAGCGAGTATTTACTATTTATTTGGGTTCTCAGGTCGGCGAGTCGTCTGGTCATGAGTAGAACCTTCTTAGACTACCCGCATTCCATGTTCTGGGTATTTCCTTGCCGTCGAGTCTTTCGAGCTTGCAAGCACCTTTGCCGAGTACTTCCTTTACCCTGTAGGGACCTTCCCAGTTTACCGCCAGCTTGCCTTCCCCTGGGGTCGGGACGCCGACGTCGTTGCGTCGCAGGACGAGGTCCCTTTCCTCGAAATCTCGTTTGTGGACTTTAGTGTTGTAACGCAGGGCTATTCTTTGTTTCAGCGCCGTTTCTGATAAGCGAGCCATCTCCCTTGTTTCCTCGACCAGGTCCTTTTCGACCGCTTCGCTCATGCCCGTGAGTAGTAGTCGGGGGCTCAGTTCACCGATTTCGACGGGTATCACTGCATCGACCCTGTATGTTAGGCGAAAAGGAGTTTCCCCCATGGCGCTTTGCTCGGTTGTCCGGTAAGACCATAGGACGGAGGCGAGTTCGTCAGCCCATGTTCCTTTCTTATTGTCTAGGCGCTTCTTTAGACCAAGAAGGATGACTTTGTTTGCAGTTTCTACCTGCCCGTTTGTTTGGGGGTGTTCTACCGAGGAGAACCTCTATTTTATCCCTAGGCCAGAGAGGAACTCCATGAATTTCTTGTCTGTGAATTGGGTCCTATTATCTGAGATAACGACCTCCGGGATACCGAAACATGTTATCACCTGCCTCCACATGAACTTCCGGCAGTTGGGGGACGATATCGTAGCCAGCGGTTCAGCCTCCACCCATTTGTTGTAGTAGTCAATGGCGACAATGAGGTATTTGACTTGTCCTGGGCCGATCAGGAAAGGCCCCAGGAGGTCGACTCCCCATTGTGCGAAAGGTCGAGTAGTCGTAAGAGAGCTTAGCTCGGAGGCTGGTGCCTTGTGGAAGTTGGCGTTTTGTTGGCACTTTATGCACCTTTTGACAAATTCCCTTGAGTCTTTCATCATTGTTGGCCAATAGTACCCGGCTCGGATGAGCTTTCTTGCTAGAGCCTTGCCCCCGATGTGGTGCTCGCAACACCCCTCATGGACTTCTCTAAGCACGTAGTCCGTTTGGTCGGGGTGTAAGCACTTCAATAGGGGCTGGTTGAGTCCCTTTTTGAATATTTGTCCCTGTATGATTGCGTATCTGGCCGCCTCCCTTCTTAAAACTTTGGCCGCTTTCTCATCTTCAGGCAACTTGCCGAGCTCCAGGAAGTTAGTGATGGGGTCTAGCCATGAGGGGCTTGACTTCGTCAAATGGAGGGCGACCGTTGGTTCCTTCACCATGCCTTGGATGAGGGACCGGTTACCCGATCCTGGTTTTGTGCTCGCCAGCTTGGACAGGAGGTCCGCACGTGTGTTCTTTTCTCTTGAGACATGTTGGACGATGAATTCCTGGAATTGACTTGTTATTTCTTTAACCTTTTCCAAGTATTTTTGTAGGAGGGGGTCCCGGGCTTGGTAGCTCCCGTTTACCTGCGCAGTGACAACTTGTGAGTCGCTGCATACTTCGACCTTTGTCGCTCCGACTTCCCGAGCTAGTATTAGTCCGCCCAAGAGAGCTTCATATTCTGCTTGGTTGTTCGACACTGGAAACTCGAACTTGGTCGATTGCTCATAGATGACCCCTGCTGGGCTTTCTAAGATGACCCCTGCTCCCCCGGACGTTTGGTTGGAGGCCCCGTCCACGTGGAGCCTCCACCGTGTGCCCGTTTCCTCGGGGGGGTCCCCCGTCACCTCTACCAGAAAGTCTGCCATTGCCTGGGCTTTGATTGCATGTCGGGGCTCATATTGTAGGTCGTACTGGGAGAGCTCGACGGCCCAGGTCATCATCCTACTGGCCAGGTCAGGTTTTTGCAGTACTTGGCGAATCGTCTGATCCGTCCTCACTACTATACGATGGCTCTGGAAGTATTGTCTTAACCTTCGGGAGGAGACTAGGAGTGCTAGCGCCAGTTTTTCCAGCTTGCTGTATTTCAGTTCTGGTCCTTGGAGGACCCTACTCACGAAGTAAACGGGTTGTTGGGTCTTCCCCTCTTCTCTAACGAGCACTGTGGCAAGTGCTTCCTCGGTTACTGATAAGTAGAGATAGAGCGGTTCTCCGGCTCTGGGTTTTCCGAGAACTGGTGGTGCCGCTAAGATCTCCTTGAAGTGGTTGAACGCCTCTTCGCACGCTGGGGTCCATTCGAACGTCATTCCCTTTCTCATTAGGTTGAAGAAAGGTAGGGTTCTCGCTGCCGACGCTCCGAGGAATCGGGATAAAGCCGTTAGCCTCCCGGCAAGTCGTTGGACGTCCTTGATACAACCCGGGCTCTTCATCTGGATAACTGCTTGGCACTTCTCGGGGTTGGCTTCCACTCCTCTTTGAGTGATCATGAATCCCAGGAACTTCCCGGCCTCCATGGCAAACGCGCATTTGAGCGGATTAAGCCTCATGTCGTGCTGCCTTAGTGACGAAAAAACACCATCAAGGTCGCTCAGGAGGTCGTCGGGTCGCGCGGTCTTTGCGAGTATGTCATCCACGTAGACTTCTACTGTTTTGCCTATGAGTTCACTGAATATCTTATTCATCAGCCTTTGGTACGTGGCCCCAGCGTTTTTCAAACCAAAAGGCATTACCCTGTAACAATAGATTCCCCCTGGCGTTATAAACGCCGTTTTCTCCTCGTCGGGTCGGTGCATCGGTATCTGATTGTATCCTGAGTAAGCATCCATGAAGCTCAGATACCGGTACCCCGCCGCTGCGTCGACGAGTGTGTCAATGTTAGGCAGGGGGTAGCAGTCCTTGGGGCACACCTTGTTGAGGTCAGAGTAGTCTACGCACATTCTCCATCTCCCATTGTGTTTTTTAACCAGGACCACGTTCGACAACCAAGTCGAGTAGTCCAATTCCCGGATGAATCCTGCTTCGAGGAGGCTGGCCGTCTGCCTAGCTACCTCTTCTGCCCTTTCCTGTGACATTTTTCTCCTCCTCTGGGCCACTGGCTTGGTTCCTGCCTTGACGGCCAGATGATGCGATACGAGCTGGGGATCTATCCCGGGCATATCGGCAGGCGTCCAGGCAAAGAGGTCGGCATTAGCCCTGATCATTTTCATCAAAGGTTCCTTCATCTCATGGGGGAGGTTTCTGTTTATGAATGTGAATTTATCGTCCTCCTCGCCGACCCTGAACTTCTCCAAGTCTCCTTCTGGCTCTGGTCTGGGTTTGTCGTCTATCCTGGCGTCCAGGTCAGCAAGGAAGACCCCGGATGCTTCTTTGGACTTTTTCCTGAGAGAAAGGCTGGCGTGGTCGCAAGCGACTGCCGTTTCCAGGTCGCCTTTGATGGATCCTACGGATCCGTCATCGGTGACAAACTTCATCACCAGTAGCTTTGTACTAATGGCCGCCCCCAGGTCGTTGATGGTTTTTCTCCCCAGGATGATGTTATAAGCCGTGGAATCTTGTAATATTACAAAGTCCGCCATGACTGTTCGTCGCTTCTGCCCCTGTCCCACGGAGGTCGGGAGTGAGATGATTCCATCCGGCTTGGTGAAATGGTCCCCCAACCCTACCACATCGTGCTGGTGGGTCGTCAGGTCGGCGTCTCTTAGTCCCAGGGCATCGAAAACGTTTCGAAACATGATGTTTGAGTCTGCCCCCGTATCTACTAGGATTCGCTTGACGAGGCCCGTTCCGACCCTGGCCGTGATGACCATGGGCGGGCTTTCTGGTGCCTCGTCAAACCATTGGTCCTCTGGCCCGAAGGAGATGGGTGGGAGGCCCCGGGGACCCCTGACAGACGAGGTGGAGACCGCTAGGACCTTGGCGTCTTTTTTCCATGCCGACCTTGACCTTGGGGCGGTGTTCCTGGCCGTTACCACGTTTACCACCGTGAGGCCGTGGTCGTCACCCTCTGGTTCCTGTCGTCGCCTTGTTGAGCGGGGTCTGTCTTCGCTGTCATGGTCCCGGTTGCGTCTCCTCGGCTCGCGTATAAGGTGGGAGAAGTCGGCAAGTTTCCCATCCCTGATAGCTTGTTCCAGGGCGTCTTTTAGGTCGAAGCAGTCTTGGGTCTTGTGCCCGTAACCCTTGTGGTACTCACAGTAAAGGTTCTTGTTTCCTCCGGTCCTGTCCTTCAGAGGTCGGGGCTTTGACAGTATCTCATTTTCCGCTATCTGTTGGTAAACTTCGGTGATTGATGCCGTGAGGAGGGTATAATTGGTGAACTTCCCAACTCGGGGGAACGGTTTGGGTGTTTTACTCGGACCGCCGTCCCTGGCGTGTTCCTTTGGTCTTTCTCTGCCTTCATAGTGTCGGGCTTGGTTGTAGGCGGGCTGCCGTTTATTGGCAGCCACGACCCGGCTGACTTCTTCGTCATTGATGTACTCTTTGGCCACGCACTGGATCTCTTGCATTGTCCAAACGGGCTTTGTGGTAAGGTGTTTCCTGAAGTCCTCATTGGAGAGCCCGTTCGTCAAGCACAGATTTGCCACCGAGTCCGTTAGACCGTCAATTTCCAGGCACTCGTCATTGAAACGGTCCAGGTATTTCCTGGTCGACTCTCCGGGTCTCTGTGTCACCCCTAGCAAATTGATTGGGTGTTTGGCTTTGACAATCCTGGTCGTGAATTGAGCCAAGAAGGCGTGGCTGATGTCGGAGAATTGGGTCACCAAGCCCTGCGGGAGGTTGTTGAACCACCGTATCGCTGGGCCCGCCAAGGTGACCGGGAAGGCACGACATCTGACCTCGTCTCCCACCCCTTCCAGGTTCATTCTGACCTCAAAGGCCGTTAAGTGTTCCAGGGGATCTTGTGTTCCATCATACTTCATGTCCGTTGGCTTGTCGAAGTGTTTCGGCAGCCGGACCTCGAGTACGGAACGGTGGAAAGGGGTCGCTCCTATTATCACTGGTCCCCGGGTAGTTCTCCTCGGCTCGTCATTTTCCCGACGGGCGTCCTCTTCGCCCCTGTTCGACGCACGCCGCCTCTTGTGTCGGGAGTAAATGATGGGGTCCCGACTTCTTCTTCTGGCTCGCCCCCGTCCCCCGGTGCTCTCCGACTCGTATTGGGGGCTGGGTGAGCGCCTCGAGCGGCTCCTTGAACGGGAGCGAGTGGGGCTCTGCTCTGGGGTGCGTTGGTCGCGTTCTCTTTCGGCTAGCCGGCGTTCTAAGTCTTGCATCCTATGGCGTAGCTCTTGCATTATCTTGGCGTGGTTGTCGCCAGTCCCTCCAAAGGGGCGTCTTTCGTGAGTTTGCGTCGTGTCCCTTGGAGGCGACCTCTGTTGTTGTCGAGTTTCCGTCGGGACGGCGCCTCCTCCAGGCACAGGGGGCGCGGCCTCGTAGCCTGTCCCAGTTTGGACTAGCACGAAGTCCATGGACGAGTCCCCACAGACGGCGCCAATGTTCGGTAGGTCGGTTACCGGACGGTTCGGGTTAGGATTTGTTGTGAAGGAAGGGGTTCGTCGGGTCACAGTCTTCCAGTCCAGGGGGTGCGAGTTCCCGAGCACTTCGTGTGAGAAAAATGGGGGGTGCCACCTGCAAAGACACTCCGACGCTCTTGTCAGAATATGTGCAGGCGGAATGAGGGTGGTGTAGGGATGTGACGTACCTTGGGGGAAGAGTCAGTCTTCCCCTTATATACATGTCAGTAGTGGGCCCCTCTGGAGGGCAGGCCCATATTCTCAAGGACGTTGTCCCATAGCTGCGGGAGAGCCGTACGGGACGCGTGTCCAGGTCGGTTGAGAGACGCGTAGTCGGGCCGGGTGGAGCTCGGGTCGGGTTGACTCGCGGAAATCCTGGGCCGTAACAGTTCACTATAAATAAAAAGTCTATCTTAATTAAAGTGTGTATTTAATATTAACAATTAAATAATATTCTTTTCATATATAATTTTGTTAATCTTTTATGTTTTGAGACCAAATTTGTAATTTTTTTTTGTAAATTTTGATTTGATATATTCATAATTTGCTTTTATGAATTTTATTTTGTAGAAAGTAAAGTTGTTAAATTCTAACAAGTTTATGAATTTAGATTAATAAAATAAATAAATTTAATAATTAATAATTTAGATTTGAATAAGTTGAATGAGTTTGAGTGAATTTCATAAATTTACATAAATATGTATAAATTCGACAACCTTACGGCCTCCAATATACTGTTTTAAACCTATTTTGGCCTCTTAACTATTAAACCATGTAATTTCATAAAAAAAATACTTTCAAATTAAAATTTTAAAATAAAAAATATGATATCTAGTTATATCTAATAAATTTTAGTTTTTAATATCATATGTTTATGATTTGTTCAAAGACAAATAATCAGGAGAGAGAAAAAAATATTTAATAAAATAAAGTGAAATTTTATTATTGTACGATTACTTAATTGATGTGAGAAAAATAAATTAAAAAAGACTTGAAATTATTTTATAGCAAAATATTGAGAGTATGTCTAAAATGAGCACAATAACTATGTGTTTATTAGATGTGCCATATTTATATAGACCATTAGATTTTATTAGATGAAAATCAAAGACTAATATAAAAGAAGAACATTGATAAATTCTAATAAATACAGAATATCCTAATACATAAATAAATACTTTAAATGACAATATTTAATATACAATATTTTAAATGGTAACAGAATTTTTTTCTTAAATAATTTAATATAAAATATATAAATACAAATAAAATATACGAGTATTTTTTATTCTTTAAGATTAATTATTATGTAAAATTTTTTTATAATATTAAAATAATATTTTAAACTGTAATATAAAAATATAAAATAATTAAATTTTTACTTTATATTACTTGATAAATAATTAGATTATTATATTCAAAATTTATTAACTAATTAATTTTGTTAAAGATATTATTATATAATATAAATTTTTATCAAAATATTTTTTAAAAATATAATTTATTTAAAATATTATATATAATACAGAAAAATATTAAACTTTTTGTTTTTTTAATTTTTTTTAAAAAATAAAATAAATAATATAATTCTAAATACATACCTAGCACATTATATATTTACTTATATTAGTAAGACCTAAACTAATCAAACTTACGTAATTAAAAATATAAAACATATAAATACAAAAAATGTAAATATTTGTATTCATTAAAATTAATTATTATGAAAAAAAAAATTTTATAATATTAAAAAATTATATTAAAATAATATTTTAAACTGCAATATAAAAATATGAAATAATTATATTTTATTTTATATTACTTGATAAATAATTAGATTATTATATTCAATACTTATTAAATAGCTATTTTTGTTAAAAATATTATTATATAATATAATTTTTTTATCAAATATTTGTCAAAATATAGTTTATTTAAAATATTATATATAATACATGAAAATATTATTTTTTTAATTTTTTTAGTAAAACTGGATATATATATATATATATATATATATATATATATATATATATATATCAACTACGTATATGTATCATATGTGTGTATATAATATGTGTGTATATAATAGTGACTCATATAGGATTGGTATATATTCTTTTTATTCTTTAGATTCTCTAATATATATGCCACCTCATGGCTCTCTTCTATAATCTTTAATTTCTTATTCATATTTATTTTGTGATAATATTAAGTAGATATATAATAATTTAAAATTATTTTTAAAATTTAATATTTATAGTTTCATATATATAATATTTATAATTATATATTTATAATAAGATCATTTTTTTATTTTTTTATTTTCAAATATTTTTTATTTTTTGGATATTGGATAAAAATGGGTGTAATTCTTTAATATTGGAAGTTATGGTGTTTTATAAAATTTTGGGAGCTATAGAATTCGCAGAGTGCGAATTGTCAGATCAAATTTTTTTTTAATTTATAAAGATAATACACAAACTGCGTATTGTATTATTTTAATATTAAATTATAATACACAGTTTACGTATTGTAAATACACAGTCTGCGTATTGTCAGTACAATACGTGTTCTGTATATTGTGTTTGCACAGAACAGCGTCCCCAAAATACTGTAAAACTCTATTTTTTGTAACATTAACGTAAAACTCTCTTCACTCTTCCCTATTAAAATAAAAAATCCACACTACTATGCCAAAAGAATATTAATCATCAAACATGAAAAAAAAGGAGATGTGACCTTGGTGTACTTTCTTTTTTTTTTTTTCTTTTTTTGTCAAGCGGATTGAACAACCCTTAATCTTAGGCATTATATCCATATTTCACACACTCACACAATACACTCACACACACTACCATGGATATTATGGGTTCTTAAACAACAACCAACCTCAGTTGGGATTTGAACTTGATGCACCTCCTAACAAAGCAAACATAATTGCCACTCAACTAAGCCTTGCGGTGCACCTTGCTGTACTTTCTTGCTTGTTGTTCTTTTTTCCTTGAATTTGTGATCTCGTCGGGAAAAAAATGGGCCGGGTTGACCCGAATTTTGACTTTGATGAAATTAGTCATGTCGTAAATAAATATGTCAAATCTAAGTCTTTTATTTTCATAAGTTTTTTTATAAGCTTGAATTTAATCTGTTTAAAATCCGACAAGTTTACGAACTTACTCAAAAAATCTATTATGTGAATTAGAATTTAAAACAATAAATTTAACAAATATAAATTGACATTAAATTTATTCTAAAATTTATAATTCATAATTCATAATTTGTAAAGCATAATTCATTTATATATCAATCGTTAATCACATATTATAACCATAGTTTTAATTCATAAATTTTTTTATTGAACAAAAAAACTACAATCTTAACTAATTTTGACTAATGATTCTTTTTAGTTTTGTTATGTGTTTAATATAAGTGAATAGTTAAAAATCTAAATTAAGAATAATTTATTTTTATAAAAAAATATTTTGATGAGTCGGCTCAACGAGTTTTATAAACTTTTTTAAAAGCTTATACCTTAACTTTTTTAACTAATAAGTTTTATAAAAAAAACACAAACCTAATCTGATTAATAAAATGGATAAGTACAATTTTGGTCCCTAAAATATAGGCCGAACATTTTTTTCGTCCCCAATCCTTTTTTCAATACAAAATCGTCCCTAAAATTTAACTTGGTTTTAAAATCGTCTTTTTTACTTAAATTTTATTATCAAATTACTCGTAACAAAAAAATTATTAAAAAAAAGAAGAATAAGAAGAGGAAAAGAATGGATGAGAACGAGAAAGGGAATCATGGTGGTGGGAGGAGGGAAGAAGAAGAAGGGGGAAGAGAAGGTGGCAATGACGCCCACAAGAGAAGACGGACGTCAACGCCAGCAGATCGGCGAGGAGGCCATCCGCCGCGTCGCCGTTTTGCTCATCCTCCTCGCTAGCTCACGTGTCGCCGCTATTTCGCGTCCTCGCTTAGCTCATCGCTGCTCCTCACATGTCGTCGTTGTTCCTCGTATGTCGTTGCTGTTCCTCCTTAGGGTTCCAATTCTATTTCTGATTTGTTGATTTTGTTAATTACATTGTTGATTACTACTTCTGTTTTTTTTTTTAATTAATTACATTGTTAAATTTGTTGATTTTGTTAATCACATTATTGTTGACTCTTATTCTATTTTGATTGATTTTATTGTTCTTCTACTTCTGTTTCTTCTACTTCTGATTCTAATTCCATTTTTCTGCTTATGATATTTGCTAGTTAAAATTCTATTGTTGAAATTTTAGTTAAAATGCTATTGAAATTTTAGTTGAAAAAAACGAATAAACAGATGTTACTACCATGGAAGAAAAGAAAAAGAAGAATAGAAATGAAGTATTTTAGTAAAAAAAAAGTGTATTTTAATCCGAATGACGTTTTTAAAACCAAATTCAATTTTAGAGACGATTTTATATGAAAAAAAAAAGGTTAAAAACAAAAAAAAATCAACTTATACCTTAAAAATAAAAATCATACTTAATCCTTGATAAAATAAGTCGAGCCACGATCCCTCGTAAAATAGTCTCTCCCACTTTCACCCGTAGATCTCATAATGGCTTAAGTATTTTGTTTAGTGTATATGATGATGCATGCATGATCTTATCTCAAGTATATATAATACAAACGCCTTAAGACTATATAAGTTGAACTTAGCGCACCATATACTAAGGTAATCTAGCGGTATATCTGAACAGTAAGATAGCCCCATCCATCACAATTCAAATTTATAACATTGAGTTACTTTAATCAATAATGTTATCCCAATAATTGGGTTGGACAATTACAAGTATTAAGTATTAACTAACAAAAATAGAGATATGTATACACCTATAATACACAGATAAAGGGGACACATACAATATAAAACACCACGACACAAATTTTAAAATTTTATCACACAGACACGGAAACATCCATATTTATAAAATATATTTAGATAAATTATAATAATATTTTAATATTTTATTAATATTAAAACATAAATTAATTTTTTAATTATTTCTAATATTTTATTTTAATTATATAAAATATTTAAAATATTTTTTATTTAATAAATAATAATATATATTATTTCTAAATTTATTTCAAAAATAATAAAACTAGACAAACTGATACGTAATAGTATTTAAGTATATCAAAATATATTCAAAAAAATATTTTTTAATTTTTTATTAAGACACGGTTAGACACAATAGAGTCCAAAATGTGTCTAACACGTGAAGATAGCAACTCAGTAAAATATTCATACTTCATAAGTATACAACAAAAATCAGTATCAAATCAATTAGCCGTATAAATTACATATTAAATAAAAAGTATATATTAAAAATAAGTTAAATATAACACACATATATATAACAAGTATTTGGTTTCTCTGCTTAGCTTTTATGTAGTTGTATATTTTAGTAGTTGGGTAATTAATTGGTGCATCATGGCATTGTCCTAAAAATTAATGGAGTTTATTTTATTTATGGATTCATATAATTTCTCCAACAAGAGTACACCTGGAGGAAGATCACATTCACGATCATATTATATACAAAGTTTCTTTCATTCACAATCACACCACTTTTCTATGTAAGGAATTTCAAGGGTTTCTTTTCTTTTTTTTTTTCCACCCCAAGAAAATAATACTGAATAGTGAGTGAAAAAGGGTAAAAAGGGTCATCCATTTTGTTTTTGTCATCTTGTGTGTGGGGGACTCACATGGCCAAGTTTTGAAGGAACACATTTTGTTTTTCTCTTCTCCCAAAGATGATAGGCATAGTGTAGTGTACTGCAGCATTTCAAACGGAAAGGGATGAGAAAACAGGAAAGAATTTTTCTACTTTTTGAGCTTTGACATTTTGCATGCAACTCATTCAGGTTTGTTGCAAAATTGATCTAGAAGTAGCAGACAGTTTGGAAAATTTATGGAAGTAGTTGACAAATAAATAATAAAAAACCTAACTGAGTAGTATTTCTTTGAACACCATATCGATTACTTTGTGCCAACATATTACTCATCCACAATTCGATGTAGTGTGGCCGATCCACACCCTCCAATGATGGATGCAATTTGGAGTATGTTTAAGAAGGTGGAGACTCAGGTGCAGTTTTTTCACATAAAATCGATAATTGAAAATCATTAGATGATAATTTAATCAAACTTGTCAAATCATTTATAAGAGTTCTTGACTATCCACTTCACATGAAGTTAACCTCATGTGAGTTTCCATTGTTTAAGAAACATTTCTCTAATCTAATTGCAAAACCTGGTCAACTAACTAATCTCTTAATAAACAAGAAGGAAAACTCTGTGAGACCAAAGCACATCTTAGGATCTAATATGAATTTTTGTAACATACCTGTTTATTTTTTCTGTTTATCTGTGGAGCAATCAATCAACATGAGGTCTAGCAGCTTGAAGCATCTCAACAATTAGAGTCTTAATATCCCTAAAAGAAAAACAGACAAAAAAAAGAAAGACTTTTAAGTGAATAGATGACAACCACCAAAGAAATCTTATTCTCCTAGTTTAATAATGATTGATTTTTCTTTTAATACTTTAAGAAAAGCCATAAGTCCATGGTATCATGGTAATAAGAGGAAGATCACCCAAATTAGTCATTCCCTTAGACGATTTTATATATACTAGTGTATTAATACGTACTAACATGCCTATTAATCCACTTTTCTATATATGTAATAATGACAAATATGTTGGTCAACATGAAAATTTCTTTACATTCTATCTAAGAAGTCTTTGATTAAAGTCTCAGAAATAACAAAGCATTTTGATGAATTATATATGATGAAGGAAAAAAAATTTATGCACCAAACATCCCATTCCCGTTATATATTGTATAGACAATCATGAATACAATCCCAAAAGTATAAAAAAGAGAGGAAATATATAACACATGAAAAGGTTGTTACCGATATAAGACAACACTTATATTCAATCAACTGAAATAATAACCTAGACACAACAAGCAATACTACCATATGCAATTATCCATCAAAAAGGTTGAAACAAAGCATAGGTTTGCATAAGTAAACTGGTTACTAGAAGAGAGAACTTAATGAACATCTATGATTCTGTACTTTCTGTCTCCTGCACGTCGAGGAAAAGGTACTCTGAGCTTGAAAGTATCACCCTTATAACCAGCCTATAAAAGAAAAGAACGTAAGACATCTAATGAAGAAGGAAGAAACTTCAAAGGAGATGTAGCTGCGAGAGAGGAGAAAAAACTCTTGGAACTTTAGAAGGGCCAAATATATCATTAAGAATTTCATTCGTTTAATTTTGGTGAATTTTAAGAACTCCTAAACTAAAAAGGTAGCAACCAAGGAATAGTGATAAATTAAAAAATAAAAATACCTTGACATTGAAGCCAACACTATCAACATCTAGCATGTATGCAGATTCCACCTGCAAATGGTCAACTCCGAAAATTAATGCTGAAACATCATCACCTGTTCCCCCCATTAGAGGGGAAAATGTAGTAATTTGGAATGCATATTGTTTTTGGAATATGTAATTTTATTTAGCCCTCTAATGTCCCGGCAATTTAGCACCAAGTAATACATTGTTATCCTCGTCGATTTTCTTAGGCATGTTCATTTGCATCCTACCTAACATCGTTGTCTCACACCAATATCTTAAAATAGGAATTCTACATGATGATAACAGGTGAACTAAACTGCGTAATTTCTCGTCGATATCATATACTGCTTACTGTAGAATGTTCAAGATTACATACCGGAACTGAGGTCCAGTGCTGCACAATCACTGTTGTATCCTCAGCATGATCTTTGTTCATATGAGACTGATAATAACATGGTTAATCATAGAACAATTAAAGGCTGATTATTTACATGAAAAATATGATGGCCAGTTAAAGATCAATACCACCACCGGCTTGGAAAACTGAGCTAGGGGATCAACTTTTGCAGCTTTATATTCATCTGGACTGAACTCTGTAGTCAAGCCAAAAAGTTAAATAAAATGGTGTAACAGATAATTTAACACACAAGAAATTTACTTAACAGATAATTTAACACACAAGAAATTTACTTGTGATACAGAAATGGTGGTTGTTTATTCCTGAATCTTCCTATTATTATGGCGAAACATTACAAAGGGCATTAACCAAAGAGAAGAAAGACATCAAATTTTCATCTCAAACTGAAAGAATTCTCAATACATATATTTTTTCTCATGCTTATCCTAAAACCAGATAAAAAAAAGCCATGCAATTCCAATCATCCCTTATAATACAGAATATGCATTTGGCTTTATTTTATTCATTTATTCTTTTGCAGGTTGATTGTATTATTATGTTGTGTTCACTAACAGCAGCTAACTATCCCTCACAGAACCAAAATAAAAAAGGGCAGCCTGCTCCATAAGCATCCCGCGATAACGCAGAGTCTGTGGAAGGGCAACACCCAAAGAGTGTAATGTACGCAGTCTAACCTGATAATTAATACCAAGTCTAAAACCCCCTATTGCATGCAAGACTCCAATCATAATGTTAAAGGATACCCCCTCTTTTCTTTTTCCCCAAACCACCACCACCACCATCTATCTCTCTTGTGAGTTTCAGAATAGCATTAACGGGAAAATAAACCAACAAGAAGGGCATAGTTAGCAAACCTCCTGATCCTAACAAAGCTGTAGCAACACCTGACACATATCGTACAACTTTCGGTTCAATGCGCAGAAAATGGAAGTCCCCAAAGTCAACCTTTAATAAGTGAAATTGATACTGGTTAATTATATAATGATAAGAAGAAAGGAGAAAAGAAATGCAAGAATAGAAGAAAGATGAACAAAGTTACCCAAAATGCATTGGGATGTCTTGCCAAATATGCAGCTCGTACGGCTTCTTTATCGTTTTCAGGTACCTAAATAACATTTTCACGAAAATATTTAGAACCCAGCAGCACAATAACTATGTAACGATTATGTAGCCCAAACCACAATAGTAAAAGCAAATGAAAATATTGAGAAATGAACAGAAGATATTAACTTACAGAGACAGCATCACCGTGTAAAGTGACAACTAGATCAGTCCTATCTTCAGGATCTCTAGGCACCAGCAGTGAACATTTAGGATTTGCAGCCAAGTCCTGTAAAATATAGAAAACATGACTCTTTAGCTATGGAAGTAAGCCTTTGATTCGGTAAGAGCTGGAGTTGGGGTGTTTGTTTTGATTTATAGTTGTCAATATGATCATGGGCTTGTTGCGCACATGCTAAATAAGATTGAAAATTGAATTCATAGCCTTGTACAAGCCAAGTTTGAAACAATGTGCTAGATGGTTATATAGATAACTCATTTTTGAAAACCTCAACTTACATATGGATTCGTAATCCATCAGAAAACTTTTGGGGAAATGAAAAGAAAAGGAACCTTCGTATGAACTGCCAAGTCGCTCACTGCTAGTATCGGATATCCATTTGCATCACATGCAAAGTCCACCATCGACCCAGATGGATAACCCTCAAACTTCTGCATGTTAATGATTAGATAAGTAGTGGATATTTGAGTTGTCAGCGAACAAATGATAAAACAAAATTCTATGTCATACTGTAATGAGTAAAAATAGGCCCAATAGCGCAATTAGAAATTTCTCATTAGGAGTAGAATTTACTATAAATTGAGTAGTAGTGATAGAATCAAGGAAGGAAGTATTGAGTGAATTGTATCTTTCTTTCTTTGGAATTCCATCAATGGAATTATTCTCTCCCTGTATCTCTCTACCCTAATTGATTCTTCTCTAATTTCTCTCTAATTGATTAATTCTTCCCTTTTCTAATTTCTTCCCCTTACACATACATATGAATGTAAAAGTCAGTCAAATTAAGTTTCACTGCTATGCCAAACATGGACTCTCATTATCAATCAGTTTATCAGTGTGATTCAGGTGGGGCAAGTTGTTTGCAGTACCTTCAAGTTTTCAGAATCAGAAGAACCTGAATATGTGGGCATGAACAGAATACGAAAACTAAACATCCAAAGAGGGAAGAATCTCTCTCCATGTCTCTCTTATTTAATCACAATTTCATTTTCTGTAAAGCTGTTTTGGCATTTCATCTAGATAAAGATATCTCTTTGACAAAGTAGATTAATTTTGACACAATTGCGGTTATGAGTTTTACACTATTATTCAATCACTTAGAACTATATGTGAAACCTTTGAAATAAGGAAAGCACAATTACGGTTATGAGTTTTACACTATTATTCAATCTCTCTGACAGATTCATGTGTTGATTCATGATCTGAGATCAACTACTATATTCAAACTTCTTAGCACATAGAAAAGGCACAATCAATTATCCAAGTTCATGGTAAAGGAAAGCACAGAAACCTTTGAGTAGGTAGATAGCATCCCGCGCACGCTGCGATCAAGGAAAGTTCGAATTTCTTCTACCGGTGGAAGCCTAGCAGCTTTTTCCTACCAACAACAACAACATCATCATTATACATTTGATTTTCAACTAATCCTGCTGAGTTCTGATATCTACAAAACCATATTATTGATCAAACAATGTTGTAACTACTTTGAGATTCATTCATTACTAACATATAATTAATTTGACATAATACCTGATGCGCCTGAATTAACTGAAAAACATCATCTTTGTTGATGTTAACACCGCCAGGGGACGCAGTCTGATTCAGAAATCAGCGTTAGCACGCAGTAAAAAAAATATATAAAAGAAAAAAAAATCACAAACACACACACAGAGTCGAGCTAAGATAATCGTAAGTTCATAACAATAACATTAGGTTGATTAGAACAACAAAACTTTCAGCCATCAATCAATTCATAATTGTAGCGATCAGATACAACCCAAAAAACAGTTGATAGCCAGAATTATATTAATAAAACAAAAACAAAAATAATTAAACTTTGGAATAATATTATGCAAAGTTTGACTTTTTAAGCTTGCAAGCTAATTATTTTGCAATTGGGTCAAAGAAAATGCATGAAAAGGGAGAAAAAGAGAGTGGGATTACCGGAGCGGTGGATTGGGGTGAAGCGGCCATGGAAACAGAAAGAGTAGGAGTGAGAGTGGGAAAGGTGAGGGAGTTTGGTGAAGAAGAGTTGCGTTGGGGTGTGAGAGGGGAAAGAGGGACGAGAGAAGAGGGTTTATTAATATAAATGCCATTTGGCCGAGAAAATGGGGAAATTTTCATCAATGGCGTCACCATAGTCTTCATCTTTTGTTTTGGTTTTGCTGTCCCAACCGACCAACCAACCAACCAGTAACCTCACTTTCCTTTCTTTCTTCTTTCTAGTGTTTTAGTTGCTTCTCCCGATGCTTTTATTTTGAGAAGGATTTATTTATGACGTGCCCGTTATTTTTTTTTTACTTTTTTGGTGATTGAAAATTTAAAATAATTAAGCAGACAAAAAATAAAGTCTTAAGAGATTAAAAAAGCATAGAGCGATTTTTTTAAATATTTATCTTTAATTTTTTTAAAGCACGGAAAGTTTTACATGCTGCGAATATGATCTCAATGTTATCATGGTGTTTACTATTGTGTTTACATCTTAGAGGATCAAGCAAAAATCAACGCGCCACTTCCAAGTTATGATATCTTTGACTTTAAGTACCAAAAGATATACACACTCGGCATTATCATGAGAATTGTTAACAAGAATGAAAGCTTTCAGGCAATCCGTTTCATAAATTACATCTCTTTGCCCCAAGATTCAGGCTAGAAAAAATTCTCTTTAAATAGCAAACATCTCTCCTTAAAGAATATTGCAACTCTCTATTGTTCCCAAACAGCCTCGTTGCCAATTTTTGTTTTAGTCTCTGTTAACATAGGAAAAACCAATCCGATCCCCAGAACTAAAGTAACTAGCATCACAATTGATCTTAAAAATACCCATCGAAGGAGGAACCCAAGAGCAACTAATCATAGAAGGAATAGAAACTCGTTATGGGACAAGAACCAGTTCTTCAAATCTAGAGGATGACTGAAAATCTCTAGATTCTGTCAAACAAACTGAGCTTTCGAGCAATCCCGAATACAGTGGAAAACTGTTTTCTGGCAAGTCAAGAAACTAGGGTAGCTATTTGTATATGAAAGTCCTCTCCAAAGACGAAAAAACAGCGGTGGAGAGTGCCTCTCGCAGACAAAGTCAAGCCAAGAATTTGATCTTTTACGGAACAATTTGACGCCAAAGTCAAAGCCAATTCCCTCTCTTCTCCCATCCAAACATCTTCTTGTAGAGCTATAAGTACCCATTACGGGCATTATAAACCTTAGCCGCCCCACTGGACCAAGCCCAACTGACCACTGAACCTGCTTGCATATCCGGGTTGTAGGAGAGAATACTTTCATGCAAAACCTAGTGAAGAGGAGAATAGACCTTCTCAAGGTGCCACTCCCCAACCGACCATAGATCTAAAATCTGGATATCTGAATCAGAAATGTGAATATAATCCATCTCATTACATAACTACCCCTCTTTCCTCCATTTAGAAAATAAAAAATTTTGGTCCAAATTCCCAATGCACCAATCAAATCAATCCTTCAAAATATCCCAAATTTTACACAGACTCCTCCAAATATAAGATATGTTATCCGTAGAATGTCTGAAAGCGTCACCCAGAGAAAAACGGTATTTAGCTGCCAACAGTTGAAACCAAAGCTTGCAGAGATGATGAAAGAGTTGCCAAACTAGCTTCCCAAAAAGAGCAACATTAGCACAAAGCAGATCCTGTATTCCCAGACCACCAAACTTCTTTGGAGTGACCAACACCTTTCAACTAACAAAATTTAGCCTCCAACTATTAGCTTGACCTTTCTAGAGAAAATTTCTCATCATAGATGCTATAGAATTTGTTATCTCTTTGGGAAAGAGATAGACTTGCATGTGGTAAGTAAGAATAGTCGCCACAACCGAATTGATCAAACAGAACATTTTCGCTCTGTTGAGTAAATGCCCTTTCCAGCTGACTAGCCATCTTCGGATCTTATCCAAAACCTCATTAAAAGATGTTCAGGTCACCCGAGAATGACTAAGAGTAATCTCAAGGTATTTGCCCAAATTTTGGATGAAACAAATGGAGGACACCCCCAGTAAAGATTTCTTTTCTAATCACTGAAATATTATGGGAACACAACACTTTAGACTTCTCCACATTAATCTTCGTCCCATAAGCTTTACAGAAACTCTCCAATGCTGCCATTATATTTTGAACTTGTTTTTTTCTCGCTTTACAGAAGAGAAGCAAATCATCAGCGAACATTAAATGGGAAATTCTCGGACCCCCTCTAGAAATAACAAGCAGCTTCCACCTCCCCATAACAACTTGATGGTTGATCAAGCAGGACAGTCTCTCCATACACAACACGAAAAGATATGGTGACATAAGATCTCCTTGTCTAAGGCCCCATCTAGGAGTAAAACTGTCCAATCTATCGCCATTCCAAAGAATAGACAAAGAGGATGAAGTGACATATCTCATAATCAGGTTGACTGTAGGAATAGAAAAACTGAATTTCATGAGGGTTTGCTTTAGAAACCTCCAATCAACTTTTTCATATACTTTTCTCTAAATTAATCTTAAACGCTAGAGTTCCTTTCTTCGACTTAATCCTTTTCATGAAATGAAAAACCTCTTGCGCTATAATAATGTTGTCTGGTGCTCCCCTTCCAGGAATAAACCTCCCTTGGAGAGGGCCAACAATATCTGTGAGATGAAGGTGGAGTCTGTTGATCAGAACTTTAGTGATGACCTTGTAGACCACATTACAGAGACTAATAGGTCTAAAGTCCTTCATTGATACTAGTGAATCCACCTTAGGAATTAGAACCAGAAGAGTCTCCATCATCCTTGAATCAATAGTACCCCTAGAAAAAGCTTCCCTAACCATATTCCAAACATCCGCACCAATAATCTCCCAGTATTTCTTGAAGAAGTAAGCTTAGAAACCATCCGGACCCGGTGCTTTAAAGGAATTCATGCTAAAAACAACTGACTTAACTTCCTCCATAGTAACAGGCACAGTAAGATTACAGCAAGCTTCCTCGTTTAGAGAAGGAAGTGGGACTTCATCCAGACACCCCAAATTAACATCCTCTAACTGACAGAATAAGCTCTTGAAAAAAGATTCAGCTACCCGGCTAAAAGCCTCTGGATCCGTTTCCCACACGCTATCCATGAGAAAGATACCATGAATTTTATTTATCTTCCTCCGCACAAGTGTCTGAACATGGAAGAAGCTGGTGTTTCTGTCCCCAAGCTTCACCCACTGGTCTTTGGATTTTTTGAAACCAAAGAAGTTCCTCTTGCACAAGAGTATTATTATAATCTTTAATCAGTTGTTGTTCTTTCTTACGCATGAAAGAATCTTTCCTCTCTTCCAAACGCTTCTGAAGATAATTAATTTGAAGCTCCAATTCATATTTCCTAAACAAAGATGTTACTAAACACTGTAAAATTAAACTCAAAAGACTTCTTCTACACCTCCGAAAGCTTGTCTTGGACCCTTTTAAAGCCAAACCACAAAGATTGTTTCAAAATATCTCTGTAACCAGGGTGAGTATTCCAAGCCGCCATAAAATGAAAGGGTCTGTTCTTTTTCAGCTATGAGCACCCTTTACAGCGCACTAAAATAAGACAGTGATCAAACTGCAATCTATTCAGTATTTTTGCATAGGCCTCAGAAAAAAGAGATAACCATCCACTATTAATACAAACTCGGTCAAGCCTTTTCGCAATCTCAGTATTATTTTTCACCCTCCTGTACCAAGAAAAACGTCTCCCAATAGTCTTCAAATCAAACAGAGCACTATCCCCTAAAGAATTGACAAACTAATCAGCATGTCTACTTGAAAAATGAAAACCATTAGCTTCATGAGAGAAAAGAACCTCATTAAAATCACCAAAGATAATCCAAATCCCATGAAAAGACGAAGACTGAGCTACTAGGTAATCCCAAAGAAGAACTCTAGTATTATGCTGAGGACTACCATAGATATCACTACACCTCCAAACTACATTTTCAAGCTGAACTTCGATTCTGACACACTGACCGCAAGCATCAACCAATTTGCAGCAAGTACCTTGCATTGAAGAAAGGAATTAGATATCACCCTTATACCCAACTGCCTCTTTTATACCCACAGGATAGTAACAAAGTCTTTTCCATAACAGTTTTAAATGTTAACAAGGAGAATGGGTCTCAACCACAATAAAAAAAAACATGTCTAAATTTTCTAACAAGCTCCTTACAATTCACCCAGGCTAACTTATTAGAAGCATCCCTAATATTCCAAACTAAGATATTTAAACTATCCATTAATATAATAATAACTATTGTTGATATTGTTATTATTATTATTATTATTATTATTATTATTATTATTATTATTATTATTATTAGTGTTTTCGGTTTATCGGAGTAGGTAATGTTATGATTAGTATATTATTAAATGTTTATAACAATGTCTATGATAACAATAATAGTTTTTTATAACACTGTTAGTACATTATAACACTGTTAGTACATTATTGTTATTATTATTATATTGTTATTATTATTTTTTGAATATATTATTAACTATTATTATTAAGAATTTATTATTATCATTATTATTGTTATAGTTATAGTTGTTGCTAATTATTAAGAAAAGTATCAATATTTTTATTAATGTTATTGTTAACACTAATTATAATTATGAAGTAATATTAATAATTATCATTTTTTTTGGTAGGCTATCAGGAATTTGTTACTCAAAAAATTAGATCTGCCAGAGACCTTTAACGATATAGCTGCAATGTCACTAGCATTTATTGGGTTTCAACACATTTCCGAGTAGGCGAAATGAGAGGTCATTCTGCACTCCTGAATGCCTTGGTGGAATGATGGAGGCCAGAAACCCACACGTTTCACCTTCCAGTCGGCGAAGTGACGGTGACGCTCGAAGACGTAACACATATTCTTGGCCTCCCGGTTAATGGAGAGCCTGTCACGGGTAAAACAGACAGCAGTCACCAGTTTTTGGTGGAGAACTACATCGCTTGTTTTGGTTGGAAACCTGGAAGCCCGGTCCGCACGATCACGTCTTGGGTAAGGTAAATCTTGGATGGGTCTGGCGGTGCAGAGACACCAAACCGTGTGACACACATGAGTCTATTGAACGGTATGTCCGGGGTCACATTTTCTGTGTGCTCGGAGCGGTTATGTTTACGAATAAGTCTACCACTTTATTAAACTCAAAGTTTATGCCTCTACTTCGAGATTTCTACCGTATTCCACTATATAGTTGGGGGCAGCCAGTCTGGCACATCTACACAGATCGCTGTGTTGTGCATCACGATACAACTGTAAGGAGATGGATGGGCCACTCATACCACTTTTTTTTTGCGTGGGAGCATATGCCGCTTCTGACGCCTATTCCCCACGATCAACTCGTCGATGTTGGTGATCCGCTTGTGCAACGGTATATTTTTACTATTGTTATTGTTATTGTTGTTGTTGTTGCTGTTCTTATTACAATCATTCTAATTTTGTTTAGGTGGAGTCATTGGTGCCAGCATACAAGATATACACGGAAGCCTACTGCGCATTTTAGGTGAGGACTCGATAACATGGGACCCGACGATGTAAGTTTTAACCATTTATGTTAGGCTGCTTATTTAGAATAATAATTTTACTAATCGGCCTCGTGGTTACTAATGTGCAGTTTATATGACAGCCATATATGGGAGTGGGGATTCCGGAGTACCTCGCTATAAATTTATTTATGTGCTCCGCAAAGTCACCATTAGTGTCGTTCAAGTGTATAGAGTGGCACCCGATAGACCGAGTTAGACGACAGTTCGGGTTGCAACAGCTTCTACCAGGCCTAGCATTCGAGATTGGTCGTGATCATTGCAGGCGGTTGACAGGCCCACAAAACCATGACTGGAGAGAAAGGAACAGTCAATGGGTTAACATGTGGATATCTGGTCGCTATAACACACTGTAGTTAGGGGATGAGATTGTCGACTTTCATCCTCTCCCGGTGTACTACGAGTGGTACACACAGTAGTACAGGAATCACCTACAACTGTCAGATAGAGTTGCAGGTGAAGAGGCTGGCGCAAATGAACCGTAGGAACAATACGAAGAACCAGCTCGACCTAAAAATAGCCACAATCGCAGTGTCGTTGTGCAAGGTTGACAGTGTAAATGGAACCATCTTGAATTTCACGAACCTCAAACATTTCGTTGCGCCTGTCGAACTGATTGACGATAATGTTCCCTGCACGTCGAAAGCTTTCTTCAACTCTTTTGGTAGCAAATTCTGAATACGTGAATCCGTTGCGAACACGCTCATGAGCCTTGGTGCACGAATTGTGAGTCACACTTTTCACAACCCGTACCACTAACCAGCAAGTGCACTGGGTCGTCCAAGTAATACCTTACGTGAGTAAGGGTCGAATCCCACGGAGATTGTTGGTTTGAAGCAATCTATGGTTATCTTGTAAATCTTAGTCAGGAAGTCAATTATGTTTATCAATTGAATTGTGAGTAACCAGTAGAGCATAAATTAAAAGTTACTTGTTGAGCAGTAATGGAGAATATGTTGGAGTTTTGGAGATGCTTTGTCTTCTGAATCTCTGCTTTCCTCTGTCTTCTTGTTCACGCACGCACGTCCCCCTATGGCAAGCTGTGTGTTGGTGGATCGCCGTTGTCAATGGCTACCTTCCATCCTTCCAGTGAAAACTACGCTCACGTGCTCTGTCACAGCACGGCTAATCACCGGTTGGTTCACGATCCGGTTGGAATAGGATTTACTATCCTTTTGCATCTGTCACTAACGCCCAGCCTTCAGGAGTTTGAAGCTCGTCACAGTCATTCAATCCTTGAATCCTACTCGGAATACCACAGACAAGGTTTAGACTTTCCGGATTCTCATGAATGCTGCCATCAGTTCTAGCTTATACCACGGAGATTCTGATTACAGAATCTAAGAGATACTCATTCAATCGGATATAGAACGGAGGTGGTTGTCAGACACATGTTCATGGTTTGAGGAAGGTGATGAATGTCACAGATCATCACCTTCATCACAGTTAACCGCGAATGAACATCTTAGATAGAAACAAGCGTGTTTGAATGGAAAACAGAAATACTTGCATTAATTCATCGAGACACAGCAGAGCTCCTCACCCCCAACAATGGGGTTTAGAGACTCATGCCATCAGAGAATACAAAGTTTAGATCTGAAATGTCATGAGATACAAAATAAGTCTCTAAAAGTTGTTTAAATACTAAACTAGTAGCCTAGGGTTACAAAATATGAGTGGACTATGATGGATGATGCAGAGGTCCACTTCTGGGGCCCACTTGGTGTGTGCTGGGGCTGAGATTTAAGTGAGTCACGTGCAGAGGCCATTTGTGGAGTTGAACGCCAGTTTTTATGCCAATTTGGGCGTTCAACTCCAGCTTTTTATCCTTTTCTGGCGCTGGACGCCAGAATTGGGCAGAGAACTGGCGTTGAACGCCAGTTTACGTCGTCTATCCTTGTGCAAAGTATGGACTATTATATATTGCTGGAAAGCCCTGAATGTCTACTTTCCAAAGCAATTGGAAGCATGCCATTTCGAGTTCTGTAGCTCCAGAAAATCCACTTTGAGTGCAGGGAGGTCAGAATCCAACAGCATCAGCAGTCCTTTTTCAGCCTGAATCAGATTTTTGCTCAGCTCCTTCAATTTCAGCCAGAAAAATACCTGAAATTACAGAAAAACACACAACTCATAGTAAAGTCCAGAAATATGAATTTTTCCTAAAAACTACTAGAAATAGACTAAAAACTAACTAAAACATACTCTAAACTATATGAAATTATCCCCAAAAAGCGTATAAAATATCCGCTCATCACAACACCAAACTTAAACTGTTGCTTGTCCTCAAGCAACTAGACAAATAAAATAGAAGACTAATAGGTTGAGAGGCAATAATATCTCAGAGTTTTTGAATGAAGCTCAGATCCTACTTAGATGAGCGGGACTAGTAGCTTTTTGCTTCTGAACAGTTTTGGCATCTCACTTTATCCATTGAAGCTCAGAGTGATTGGCATCTATAGGAACTTAGAATTCAGATAATGTTATTGATTCTCTTAGTTCAGTGTGATGATTCTTGAACACAGCTTCTTTATGAGTCTTGGCCGTGGCCCTAAGCACTTTGTTTTCCAGTATTACCACCGGATACATAAATGCCACAGACACATAATTGGGTGAACCTTTTCAGATTGTGACTCAGCTTTGCTAAAGTCCCCAATTAGAGGTGTCCAGAGTTCTTAAGCACACTCTTCTTTTTGCTTTGGACCTTGACTTTAACCGCTCAGTCTCAAGTTTTCACTTGACACCTTCACGCCACAAGCACATGGTTAGGGACAGCTTGGTTTAGCCGCCTAGACCAGGATTTTAGTCCTTTAGGCCCTCCTATCCACTGATGCTCAAAGCCTTGGGATCCTTTTTATTTGCCCTTGCCTTTTGGTTTTAAGAGCTTTTGGCTTTTTCTGCTTGCTTTTCTTTTTTTTTTTTTTCTGCAAGCTTTGTTCTTTGCTGCTTTTTCTTGCTTCAAGAATCATTTTTATGATTTTCAGATTATCAATAACATGTCTCATATTCATCATTCTTTCAAGAGCCAACATATTTAACAGTCTTAAACAACAAATTCAAAAGACATATGCACTGTTCAAGCATTCATTCAGAAGATAGAAAGCATTGCCACCACATTTAGCTAATTAGAATTTCTCTTATTAAAACTCGAAATTTTATTGCCTCTTATTCAAAAGATCTACTACTTTATTCATGTTTAATGATGATGAGAAAAGTAAACTATAGCTTAATTGGAGATAAAATCAAAATAGATACTAATTACTACTATATGACTTCTAAGGTACTTTTATAAGGACACTGTCACAGAGTTAAGGCAGAAATTGGAAATTAACAACCTTTATTCTGGGGGTATGGGGGTTCCTCTGATCCTTGGGAGGCTTGGTATCACAGAAGACTTTTGGCGCTTCAGTTCCCTTAAGTCACGTCCCTGCTCCTCTTGTTCTTTAAGCATATGGGTCAGCATTTGACTGTGTTCCTTCTGTTGTTTTATTATTTGCTCCATAGCTTCCTGTATCTTGGTGACAGACGTCTCAAGGTATTCCCAATATTCCGCTTGAGGAATCTCTGGGAGGAATTCCTGTGCTCTCTTCTTGATATGATCCTCCTGTGCTTGTTGTCTCTCCATTGATGCTTTGGTGATTGACTTTTTAATTAGGATATATTCAGTTATTCCCATCTTGACTCCAGCGTCCTTGCAGAGCAGAGAAATCACGCTTGGATAAGCCAACCTGGCCTCTCTTGAATTTTTGTTAGCAATCTTATAGAGCTCTGTTGAAATCAGCTGATGAACCTCCACTTCCTTTCCCATCATGATGCAATGAATCATCACTGCTCTTTTAACTGTGACTTCAGAACGGTTGCTGGTGGGCAACAGAGAACGCCCAATGAAGTCCAGCCATCCTCTGGCAACTGGTTTGAGATCTTCCCTTTTGAGTTGATTTGGGACGCCCTTTGTGTTGGTGGTCCACCTGGCTCCAGGGATACAGATGTCCTCTAGAATCTTATCCAGGCCAATGTCTGCTCTCATCATCCTCCTGTTGAAGGAGTCTGGATCATCCTTTAGCTGAGGTAGCTTTAGTATCTCTCTGATCTTGTCAGGGGTGGTATGAACAATTTTTCCCCTGACCATGGTCCGAAATTCGTAGCAGGCAGTTCCAGATAGTCTTTGCTTGTCAGTCTGCCACATATTAGCATAGAACTCCTGGACCATGTTCCTTCCTACTTTCGTTTCAGGATTAGCTAGGACTTCCCAGTTCCTGATTCGAATTTGCTCCTGGATTTCCGGATATTCGTCTTCTTTCAGATCGAATCTAACTTCCGGGATCACTGATCTCAGACCCATTACTTTAAGATAATGGTCTGAGTGTTCTTTAGATAAGAACTTCCCTTGATTCCAAAGTGGTTTTGGAACGCTCTCTTTCTTGCCTCTTGGAGTGTATTGTTTCCCTTTGGGAGCCATGATCTTAGTGATCTCGGAAAAACACACCAAACTTAGAGGTTTGCTTGCCCTCAAGCAAAAGAAAAGAAAGGAGAGGGATAGAAGGAGATCGAGGTGCACTTGTTGATGGAGGAGGGGGGGGCCGAACCCAATTTTAAAGGGGTGGGGGGGTGGCTTTTCGAAAAAAAAAAAAGAAGAGATAAGATAAAAAGATTGAGTTGAAAAAGATAAGATAGAAGATAGAGTTTAATTTTGAAAAGATATGATAGATTTTTGAAAAAGATAACTCTGAATTTTGAAAAAGATAATATGGATATTTGAAAAAGATATGGATTAGTTGAAAAGATTTTTTTTTGAGTGAAAAAGATAGATTTGTTTTCAGAAAAGATTTTGAAAAGAGTTGGATTGAATTTGGAAAGATGGATTTTTAGAAATTAGGGATTTTAGAAACCAGGGTTCTTGATATGTTCATGTAAAAATCATGCATTGAAGCATAAAATTTGAAATTAAAATGGAAATACGTGTGGGATTACTGGATTTGGCTCCTCCCTGTCCTCCTGGCGTTTGAACGCCCAAACACTGCCTGTTTTGGGCGTTCAGCGCCCAAATGCTGATCTCCTGGGCGTTCAGCGCCCAGTTGCTGCCATTCCTGGCGTTCAACGCCCAGTGGGTGGCCATTTCTGGCGTTGAACGCCCAAATGCTGCCATTACTGGCGTTCAGCGCCCAGTGGATGCCCATTTTGGGCGCTGAACGCCCAAAATGCCCCTTTACTGGCGTTTTCTTGCCATTGAGCTCTTTTACTCTGTTTTGTGTGCCGAGGTCTTCTGTAAATGATTACTTACCTTGTTGTCAATGAACTCTATATAAAAAAATAAAGATAGAAATAGGGCAAAATGCTTAGAGGATTGTTGCCCCATGGCTGGGTTGCCTCCCAGCAAGCGCTTATTTATTGTCTTTAGCTGGACCTTGCTGAGCTTTTAATCTAGCTTCAGCCTTGAGCATTCTTGCTCAGTGTTGCCTTCAAGATAATGCTTGATTCTCTGTCCATTGACAATGAACTTCTTATCAGAATCAATATCTTGAAGCTCCACATAACCATATGGTGACACACTTGTAATCACGTATGGTCCCCTCCACCGGGATTTCAGTTTCCCGGGGAATAGCCTGAGTCTAGAGTTAAACAACAGGACTTTTTGTCCTGGTTCAAAGATTCTAGATGACAGCTTTCTGTCATGCCATTTTTTTTATTTTTCTTTATAAAGCTTGGCATTTTCGAAAGCTGTGAATCTGAATTCCTCTAGCTCATTTAGCTGGAGCAATCGTTTTTCTCCAGCTAATTTGGCATCAAAGTTTAGGAATCTGGTTGCCCAGTAGGCCTTATGTTCCAGTTCCACGGGCAGGTGACATGCCTTACCATACACCAGTTGGTATGGAGAGGTCCCTATAGGGGTCTTGAATGCTGTTCTGTAGGCCCACAGAGCATCATCCAAGCTCCGTGCCCAATCCTTTCTACGGGTATTTACTGTCCGTTCCAGGATTCTCTTTAATTCTCTATTAGAGACTTCAGCTTGCCCATTGGTTTGTGGATGATATGGAGTGGCCACCTTGTGGCGAATTCCATACCGAACCATGGTAGAGTAAAGCTGTTTATTGCAGAAGTGAGTGCCCCCATCACTGATTAGTACTCTAGGGACACCAAACCTGCTAAAAATATGTTTCTGGAGGAACTTCAGCACCGTTTTAGTATCATTGTTGGGTGTGGCAATAGCCTCAACCCATTTTGATACATAATCCACTGCCACCAGAATATAAGTGTTTGAGTATGATGGTGGGAAAGGTCCCATGAAGTCAATTCCCCATACATCAAACAACTCTATTTCCAAGATCCCTTGTTGAGGCATGGCGTAACCATGAGGCAGGTTACCAGCTCTTTGGCAACTGTCACAATTACGTACAAACTCTCGGGAATCCTTATAGAGTGTGGGCCAATAGAAGCCACATTGGAGGACCTTGGTGGCTGTTCGCTCACCTCCGAAATGGCCTCCATATTGAGATCCGTGGCAATGCCATAGGATTCTCTGTGCTTCCTCTCTGGGGACACACCTACGGATAATTCCGTCTGCACATCTCTTAAAGAGATAGGGTTCATCCCACAAGTAGTACTTTGCATCAGTAACTAATTTCTTCTTTTGTATTCTATTGTACTCCTTGGGTATGAACCTTGCAGCTTTATAGTTTGCAATATCGGCAAACCATGGTGCTTCCTGAATGGCAAATAGATGCTCATCAGGAAACGTCTCAGAGATTTCAAGAAAGGGGAGGGACGTCCCTTCCACTGGCTTTATCCGGGATAGATGATCAGCCACTTGGTTCTCTGTCCCTTTTCTGTCTCTTATTTCTATATCAAACTCTTGCAGAAGCAATACCCATCTGATGATCCTGGGTTTTGAATCCTGCTTTGTGAGTAGATACTTAAGAGCAGCATGGTCAGTGTACACAATCACCTTTGATCCTACTAAGTAGGATCTGAACTTGTCAATGGCGTAAACCACTGCAAGTAATTCCTTTTCTGTGGTTGTGTAATTTTTCTGGGCATCATTTAAAACGCGACTGGCATAATAAATGACATGCAGAAGCTTGTCATGCCTCTGTCCCAATACTGCACCAATGGCATGGTCACTGGCATCACACATTAGCTCAAATGGTAATGTCCAGTCTGGTGCAGAAATGACTGGTGCTGTGACCAGCTTAGCTTTCAGCGTTTCGAACGCCTGCAGGCACTCTGTGTCAAACACAAATGGCGTGTCAGCAGCTAGCAGATTGCTTAGAGGTTTTGCGATCTTTGAAAAATCCTTTATAAACCTCCTATAGAATCCTGCATGCCCCAGAAAGCTTCTGATTGCCTTAACATTAGCAGGTGGTGGTAATTTTTCAATTACCTCTATTTTTGCTTGATCCACCTCTATTCCCTTGTTTGAGATTTTATGCCCAAGAACAATTCCTTCAGTCACCATGAAGTGACACTTTTCCCAGTTTAAAACTAGGTTGGTTTCTTGGCATCTTCTCAAAACAAGTTTCAGGTGATCAAGACAGGAGCTGAATGAGTCTCTATATACTGAGAAGTCATCCATGAAGACTTCCAGAAATTTTTCCACCATGTCAGAGAAAATAGAGAGCATGCATCTCTGGAAGGTTGCAGGCGCATTACATAGCCCAAATGGCATCCTTCTATAAGCAAACACTCCGGATGGACATGTGAATGCTGTTTTCTCTTGATCCTGGGGATCTACTGCAATCTGGTTATAGCCTGAATAGCCATCCAAAAAGCAGTAATAATCATGACCTGCTAGTCTCTCTAGCATCTGGTCTATGAATGGTAAAGGAAAATGATCCTTTCTGGTGGCTGTATTGAGTCTTCTGTAGTCAATACACATGCGCCACCCTGTAACTGTTCTTGTAGGAACCAGTTCATTTTTTTCATTATGAATCACTGTCATGCCTCCCTTTTTTGGGACGACTTGAACAGGGCTCACCCAGGGGCTATCGAAAATAGGATAAATAATCCCAGCCTCTAGTAACTTGGTGATCTCTTTCTGCACCACTTCCTTCATGGCAGGATTTAGCCGCCTCTGTGGTTGAACCACTGGTTTGGCATTATCCTCCAATAGGATTTTGTGCATGCATCTAGCTGGGCTTATGCCCTTAAGGTCACCTATGGACCACCCAAGAGCTGTCTTGTGTGTCCTTAGCACTTGAATAAGTGCTTCCTCTTCCTGTGAATTTAAAGCAGAGCTTATGATCACTGGAAAAGTGTCACCTTCTCCCAGAAATGCATATTTCAAGGATGGTGGTAGTGGCTTGAGCTCGGGTTTAGGAGGTTTTTCCTCTTTCAGAAGAAAGTTCAGAGGCTCTTTCATGTCCTCTGAATCCTCCAAATCAGGCTGAACATCTTTAAAGATGTCTTCCAACTCTGATTCGAGACTCTCAGCCATGTTGATCTCCTCTACCAAAGAGTCAATGAGATCAACTTTCATGCAGTCTGTTGATGTGTCTGGATGCTGCATGGCTTTGACAGCGTTCAACTTAAACTCATCATCATTGACTCTCAGGGTTATTTCCCCCTGTTGGACATCAATGAGGGATCGTCCAGTTGCTAGGAAGGGTCTTCCTAGAATGAGAGTAGCACTCTTGTGCTCCTCCATTTCCAGCACAACAAATTCAGTAGGAAAGGCGAATGGCCCAACTCTGACAATCATGTCCTCAATTACGCTTGATGGGTATTTAGTGGAACCATCAGCAAGTTGGAGACATATCCGGGTTGGTTTAACTTCATCAGTTAAGCCAAGCTTCCTGATAGTGGATGCAGGTATCAGGTTGATGCTTGCCCCAAGATCGCATAAAGCTGTCTTGGTGCAATCACCTTCTAATATGCATGGTATCAGAAAACTCCCAGGGTCTTTAAGCTTTTCAGGAAAGCTTTTCAGAATGACTGCACTGCATTCTTCAGTGAGGAGAACTCTTTCTGTTTCTCTCCACTCCTTTTTATGACTCAAGATCTCTTTCATGAACTTGGCATAAGAAGGTATTTGCTCAAGTGCCTCTGCAAATGGAATCTTTATTTCAAGAGTCCTTAGATAATCTGCAAAGCGAGCAAATTGCTTATCCTGCTCCTCTTTCTGGAGTTTTTGAGGATAAGGTATCTTGGCTTTATAATCCTCAACCTTAGTGGTTAAAGAAGCCTTTTTAGAGGGGTTGTTATCAGCACTTGTGCGTGTCTGATCCCTCACTGGCAATTGAGTGCCAGAGTCAGAAGCTGGAGTGACGTTAGACGTCAGCTCACTGTCTGTTCCTGGCACCTGAACGCCAGAAATGTGCCCATTTTGGGCGTTCAACGCTGGATTCTGCCCCATTTAGGCGTTCAACGCCAAATTCTTGCCCATTTCTGGCGTTGAACGCCAATCCTGCCTTGTTTCTGGCGCTGAACGCCAGTTTTGGGCATGGTCTGGGCGTTCAGCGCCAGCCTTCCACCCATTTTCTGGTGTTTTAGTGCCAAAATTATTTTTCCCTGGGCTCTTACTGTCCTCAGGGGAATCTTTGGTGGGTCGCTCATTTCTTGAATTTTTGATGCCTTGAGGTGGGGTATTTAATATTTTCCCACTTCTTAATTGAACTGCTTGGCATTCTTCTGCTATTTGCTTTGATAGCTGCTGCTTTGTTTGCTTAAACTGTTCATCCATATGTATATTAGCTATCCTTGTCTCCTGTAACCTGTCTTTGAATTCAACTAGCTGCTTTGTTAGAAAATCTAATTGCTGATTGAATTCAGCAGCTTGTTTTACAGTACTGAATTCAGCAGTTACTGTTTTAACCTCTTCATTCATGGAAGGGTTGCTGCTTAGATACAGATGCTGATTCCTGGCAACTGTATCAATGAGCTCTTGAGCTTCTTCAATTGTCTTTCTCATATGGATAGATCCACCAGCTGAGTAATCTAAAGACATCTGAGCTCCTTCTGCAAGCCCATAGTAGAAGATGTCTAACTGAACCCACTCTGAAAACATTTCAGAGGGGCATTTTCGTAGCATCTCTCTGTATCTCTCCCAGGCATCATAAAGAGATTCATTATCTCCTTGTTTAAAGCCTTGGATGTCCAGCCTTAGCTGTGTCATCCTTTTTGGAGGGAAATATTGATTCAGGAATTTTTCTGTCAGCTGTTTCCATGTTCTTATGCTGGCCTTAGGTTGGTTATTTAACCACCTCTTGGCTTGATCTTTTACAGCAAATGGAAACAGTAATAGTCTGTAGACATCCTGATCTATTTCCTTATCATGTACTGTGTCAGCAATTTGTAAAAATTGTGCCAGAAACTCTGTAGGTTCTTCCTGTGGAAGACCGGAATACTGGCAACTTTGCTGCACCATGATAATGAGCTGAGGATTCAACTCAAAGCTACTGACTCCAATGGAGGGTATGCAGATGCTACTCCCATATGAAGCAGTAGAGGGGTTAGAATATGACCCCAGAGTCCTCCTGGACTGTTCATTTCCACTTATGTCCATGATGGATCTATGGATATAACTTGGACTGATTTACCTTTTTATTTATTTTATTTTATAAGAAGTAAATACTTAAATAAAATAAAATAACTAAAAAGGATTTGAATTTTGAAGTTAAATTTTTTTTTTCGTATAAAAAAAAAAGAAATTAATTAGTAAAAAAAAAATTTTGAAAAAGAGGGAAGATATTTTCGAAAATTAGAGAGAGGGAGAGTTAGTTAGGTAGTTTTGAAAAAGTTAAGAAACAAACAAAAAGTTAGTTAGTTAGTTGAAACAAATTTTGAAAAGATAAGAAGTTAGGAAGTTAGAAGAGATATTTTGAAAAGATAATTTTTTTTGAATTTAGTGAGGAGAGAGAAAAACAATAAGATAGTACAAGATTTAAAATTTTTAGATCTAATGCTCCTTGTTTTCGAAAAATTTGGAGGGAAAACACCAAGGAACACCAAACTTAAAAATTTTAAGATCAAGACACAAGGAAAACTCAAGAACACTTTGAAGACTCACAAGAACACAAGAACATGAAGAAAGAACACCAAACTTAAAATTTTTAGAAAACCAAACCAAAATTTTCGAAAACCAAAGGGGAATCAACAAGAAAACACCAAACTTTAAGTTTGGCACAAAATTTAATAGAGAAAATATTATTTATGAAAAAGAAGGTTTTGAAAAGAATATAAAAGACTCTAACCCAATTACCAAGAACACAGATTAACGCTCTAGCCAAATGAGTTATGGGACCTTCAAAAATTTTAAGAAAGATTATTTTTGAAAACACCAAACTTAAAGTTTGGCACAGGATTTAATAGAAAAATTATTTTTGAAAAAGGTTTTAAAAATATGATAGCCAATTATCATGAACATAAACACCACGTTCTAAATAACTGAGCTATAAGTTTAAAGTATTTTAACAAGGGATAAATAATAAAAGACTCTAAACCAAAAAAAAGAAAGATTTTTCCTAATCTAAGCAACAAAATAATCCGTCAGTTGTTCAAACACGAACAATCCCCGGCAACGGCGCCAAAAACTTGGTGCACGAATTGTGAGTCACACTTTTCACAACGCGTACCACTAACCAGCAAGTGCACTGGGTCGTCCAAGTAATACCTTACGTGAGTAAGGGTCGAATCCCACGGAGATTGTTGGTTTGAAGCAATCTATGGTTATCTTGTAAATCTTAGTCAGGAAGTCAATTATGTTTATCAATTGAATTGTGAGTAACCAGTAGAGCATAAATTAAAAGTTACTTGTTGAGCAGTAATGGAGAATATGTTGGAGTTTTGGAGATGCTTTGTCTTCTGAATCTCTGCTTTCCTCTGTCTTCTTGTTCACGCACGCACGTCCCCCTATGGCAAGCTGTGTGTTGGTGGATCGCTGTTGTCAATGGCTACCTTCCATCCTTCCAGTGAAAACTACGCTCACGTGCTCTGTCACAGCACGGCTAATCACCGGTTGGTTCTCGATCCGGTTGGAATAGGATTTACTATCCTTTTGCATCTGTCACTAACGCCCAGCCTTCAGGAGTTTGAAGCTCGTCACAGTCATTCAATCCTTGAATCCTACTCGGAATACCACAGACAAGGTTTAGACTTTCCGGATTCTCATGAATGCTGCCATCAGTTCTAGCTTATACCACGGAGATTCTGATTACAGAATCTAAGAGATACTCATTCAATCGGATATAGAACGGAGGTGGTTGTCAGGCATACGTTCATGGTTTGAGGAAGGTGATGAATGTCACAGATCATCACCTTCATCACAGTTAATCGCGAATGAACATCTTAGATAGAAACAAGCGTGTTTGAATGGAAAACAGAAATACTTGCATTAATTCATCGAGACACAGCAGAGCTCCTCACCCCCAACAATGGGGTTTAGAGACTCATGCCGTCAGAGAATACAAAGTTTAGATCTGAAATGTCATGAGATACAAAATAAGTCTCTAAAAGTTGTTTAAATACTAAACTAGTAGCCTAGGGTTACAAAATATGAGTGGACTATGATGGATGATGCAGAGGTCCACTTCTGGGGCCCACTTGGTGTGTGCTGGGGCTGAGATTTAAGTGAGTCACGTGCAGAGGCCATTTGTGGAGTTGAACACCAGTTTTTATGCCAGTTTGGGCGTTCAACTCCAGTTTTTGATCCTTTTCTGGCGCTGGACGCCAGAATTGGGCAGAGAACTGGCGTTGAACGCCAGTTTACGTCGTCTATCCTTGTACAAAGTATGGACTATTATATATTTCTGGAAAGCCCTAGATGTCTACTTTCCAACGCAATTGGAAGCATTCCATTTCGAGTTCTGTAGCTCCAGAAAATCCACTTTGAGTGCAGGGAAGTCAGAATCCAACAGCATCAGCAGTCCTTTTTCAGCCTGAATCAGATTTTTGCTCAGCTCCTTCAATTTCAGCCAGAAAAATACCTGAAATTACAGAAAAACACACAACTCATAGTAAAGTCCAGAAATATGAATTTTTCCTAAAAACTACTAGAAATAGACTAAAAACTAACTAAAACATACTCTAAACTATATGAAATTATCCCCAAAAAGCGTATAAAATATCCGCTCATCAAGCCTCGGTGCTCTTCCAAGTAAACAAATCATTTAGTCGATAGAAAGTAGACCTTACAATGACAGTCATACGAAGGTTGCGTGCACCCTTCAGGACATAATTTATGCACTCTACCAAATTTGTCGTCATATGTCCCCAACGATGACCCCCGTCGAATGCCAACACACATCTCTGAACACCGATCTCATCGCACCATTGGGTATATGCCTCACCCCGCTCTTTAAGCCTTTGGTAGTTTTTGTTGTACTCCTGTTCCATCTTAGAATAGCTTATTGAACAAAGCAATTAATCATAAGCAGATGTCACAAAATTACTATATATAGAACCATAACAGCGAAATCAAATACTTGTGTTAACCACGAGTTTATGCAAATACGGAGCCTTGAACCTCAAGAAGTTGGACCCGATGTGCTTGATGCAGAACACGTGCCATGCTCTTGGTGGTGACCATGCACCGTTACTATGACCTAGTGCTGCGTTGATGGAGTTATAGCAGTCAGAAATAATGCTCATGCCATCAATGATAACAACATATCTCCGCAAATTGGTTAAGAAAAACTCCCACGTGTCTGTCGTCTCACCCTCGACTATCGCAAATGCAATAGGCACAATGTTTTGGTTCCTATCTTGTGCAACCATAACTAGAAGTACACCTTTATAATTTCCGTACAAGTGTGTGCCATCAACCTGCATCAGTGGCTTGCAGTGCCCGAATGCTATAATACACGAATAGAAGCTCCAAAAAACGCGATGGAGAAATCTTACACCTTGAACCTCCTCACTCTCACGATAAATGAAGAGCATTTTTATTTGGACACGAGACTTTGGCATCTTCGCAGTCATTGCTTTCAACCATACTGGCAGAGTTTGATAAGAAAATTCCCAAACACCGAAAACTTTTGTGACAAATTTTTGCTTTACCAACTGGTGCACGAAATTGTGATCATCAATGGCGCCATCAACATGGTACGCTCAATTGTAATCTCAACTTTTTATCACAACTTCGCACAACTAACCAGCAAGTGCACTGGGTCGTCCAAGTAATAAACCTTACGCGAGTAAGGGTCGATCCCACGGAGATTGTTGGTATGAAGCAAGCTATGGTCATCTTGTAAATCTCAGTCAGGCGGATATAGAATGGTTATGGAGTTTTCGAATATTAATAATAAAATAGGGATAGAAATACTTATGTAAATCCTTGGTGAGAATTTCAGATAAATGCATGGAGATGCTTTCGTCCCTCTAAACCTCTGCTTTCCTGCTGTCTTCATCCAATCAGTCTTACTCCTTTCTATGGCTGGCTTTATGTAAGGACATCACCGTTGTCAATGGCTACTTTTGATCCTCTCTAGAAAATGGTCCGATGCGCTGTCACTGCATGGCTAATCGTCTGGAGGCGTCACCCTTGCCAATGGCTGCATCCTATCCTCTTGTGAAAATGGTCCAAATGCTCTGTCACAGCACGGCTAATCATCTGAGGTTCTCGATCATACTGGAATAGGATTCACCCTCCTTTTGCGTCTGTCACTACGCCCAACACTCGCGAGTTTGAAGTTCATCACAGTCATTCAATCCCAGAATCCTACTCGGAATACCACAGACAAGGTTTAGACTTTTTGGATTCTCATGAATGCCGCCATCAATCTAGCTTATACCACGAAGATTCTGATTAAGAGATCCAAGAGATAATCATTCAATCGAAGGTAGAACGGAAGTGGTTGTCAGGCACGCGTTCATAGGGAATGATGATGATTGTCACGTTCATCACATTCATGTTGAAGTGCGAATGAATATCTTAGAAGTGGAATAAGTTGAATTGAATAGAAAAACAGTAGTACTTTGCATTAAATCATGAGGAACAGCAGAGCTCCACACCTTAATCTATGGAGTGTAGAAACTCTACCGTTGAAAATACATAAGTGAAAGGTCCAGGCTTGATCGAATGGCCAGCCCCCTAAACGTGATCACAGGATCAGAAATACAATCCAGGATAATCTCTAATACAATAATAAAAAGTCCTATTTATACTAAACTAGTTACTAGGGTTTACAGAAGTAAGTAATTGATGCATAAATCCACTTCCGGGGCCCACTTGGTGTGTGCTTGGGCTGAGCTTGAATGTTACACGTGCAGAGGCTCTTTCTGGAGTTGAACGCCAGGTTGTAACGTATTTCTGGCGTTCAACTCTGGTTTATGACTTGTTTCTGGCGTTTAACTCCAGACAGCAGCGTAGAACTGGCGTTCAACGCCCTTTTACGTCGTCTAAACTCATTCAAAGTATGGACTATTATATATTTCTGGAAAGCCCTGGATGTCTACTTTCCAACGCAATTGGAAGCGCGCCATTTTGAGTTTTGTAGCTCCAGAAAATCTACTTTGAGTGCAGGGAGGTCAGAATCCAACAGCATCAGCAGTCCTTCTTCAACCTCTGAATCTGATTTTTGCTCAAGTCCCTCAATTTCAGCTAGAAAATACCTGAAATCACAGAAAAATACACAAACTCATAGTAAAGTCCAGAAATGTGAATTTAACATAAAAACTAATAAAAACATCCCTAAAAGTAACTAAATTCTACTAAAAACATACTAAAAACAATGCCAAAAAGCGTATAAATTATCTGCTTATCACAACACCAAACTTAAATTGTTGCTTGTCCCCAAGCAACTGAAAATCAAATAGGATAAAAAGAAGAGAATATACTATAAATTCCAAACTATCAATGAAACATAGCTCCAATCAGATGAGCGGGACTTGTAGCTTTTTGCCTCTTGAATAGTTTTGGCATCTCACTTTATCCATTGAAGTTCAGAATGATTGGCTTCTATAGAAACTCAGAGTTCAGATAGTGTTATTGATTTTCCTAGTTCAGTATGATGATTCTTGAACATAGCTATTTTATGAGTCTTGGCCGTGGCCCTAAGCACTTTGTTTTCCAGTATTACCACCGGATACATAAATGCCACAGACCCATAATTGGGTGAACCTTTTCAGATTGTGACTCAGCTTTGCTAAAGTCCCCAATTAGAGGTGTCCAGGGTTCTTAAGCACACTCTTTTTTTTTTTTGCTTTGGACCTTGACTTTAACCGCTCAGTCTCAAGTTTTCACTTGACACCTTCACGCCACAAGCACATGGTTAGGGACAGCTTGGTTTAGCCGCTTAGACCAGGATTTTATTCCTTTAGGCCCTCCTATCCACTGATGCTCAAAGCCTTGGGATCCTTTTTATTTGCCATTACCTTTTGGTTTTAAGGGTTATTGGCTTTTTGCTCTTGCCTCTTGGTTTTAAGAGCTTTTGGCTTTTTCTGCTTGCTTTTTCTTTTTCTTTCTATTTTTTTCGCCTTTTTTTTTTGCAAGCTTTGTTCTTTGCTACTTTTTCTTGCTTCAAGAATCATTTTCATGATTTTTCAGATTATCAAATAACATGTCTCCTAGTCATCATTCTTTCAAGAGCCAACATATTTAACATTCATGAACAACAACTTCAAAAGACATATGCACTGTTCAAGCATACATTCAGAAAACAAGAAGCATTGTCACCACATCAATATAATTAAACTAAGTTCAAGGATAAATTGGAAACTCATGTACTTCTTGTTCTTTTGAATTAAAACAGTTTTCATTTAAGAGAGGTGATGGATTCATAGGACATTCATAAATTTAAGACAAAGTTACTAAATACTAATGATCATGTAATGAAGACACAAACATGGATAAACACTTAACATAGAGAAAACGAAAAATAGAGAAAGTAAGAACAAGGAATGAGTCCACCTTAGTGATGGTGGCGTTTCCTTCTTGAGGAACCAATGATGTCCTTGAGCTCTTCTATGTCTCTTCCTTGTCTTTGTTGCTCCTCCCTCATTGCTTTTTGATCTTCTCTTATTTCATGAAGGATGATGGAGTGCTCTTGATGTTCCACCTTTAGTTGTCCCATGTTGGAACTTAATTCTCCTAGGGAGGTGTTGATTTGCTCCCAATAGTTTTGTGGAGGAAAATGCATTTGAGGCATCTCCGGGATCTCATGGTGATGAGCTTCATGCGCCTCTTGAGCTCCATGAATAGGCTCTCTTGCTTGCTCCATCCTTTTCTTAGTGATGGGCTTCTCTTCCTCAATGGGAATGTCTCCTTCTATGAAAGCTCCAACTGAGTAACATAGATGGCAAATAAGATGAGGAAAAGCTAGCCTTGCCATGGGGGAGGACTTTTCGGCTATTTTGTAGAGTTCAAGGGAGATGACTTCATGAACTTCTACTTCCTCTCCAATCATGATGCTATGAATCATGATGGCCCAATCCACAGTAACTTCGGATCGGTTGCTAGTGGGGATGATGGAGCGTTGTATGAACTCTAACCATCCTCTAGCCACAGGCTTGAGGTCCAGTCTTCTTAGTTGAACCGGCTTGCCTTTGGAGTCAATCTTCCATTGAGCTCCTTCCACACATATGTCCATGAGGACTTGGTCCAACCTTTGATTAAAGTTGACCCTTCTAGTGTAGGGGCGTGCATCTCCTTGCATCATAGGCAAGTTAAACGCCAACCTCACATTTTCTGGGCTAAAATCTAAGTATTTCCCCTGAACCATGGTGAGATAATTCTTTGGGTCCGGGTTCTTACTTTGATCATGGTTCCTAGTGATCCATGCATTGGCATAGAACTCTTGAACCATTAGGATGCCGACTTGTTGGATGGGTTTTGTTAGAACTTCCCAACCTCTTCTTTGGATTTCATGTCGGATCTCCGGATACTCATTCTTCTTGAGTTTGAAAGGGACCTCAGGGATCACTTTCTTCTTGGCCACAACATCATAGAAGTGGTCTTGATGAGCTTTGGAGATGAATCTTTCCATCTCCCATGACTCGGAGGTGGAAGCTTTTACCTTTCCCTTTTCTAGAGGATTCTCCGGTCTTAGGTGCCATCAATGGTAATGGAAAAACAAAAAGCTTATGCTTTTACCACACCAAACTTAGAATTTTGCTCACCCTCGAGCAAGAAAAGAAAGAATGGATGAAGAAGAAGAAGAAATATGGAGAAGAGGGGGAGAGATGTATTCGGCCAAGAAGAGAAGAGAGGGTTGTGTTGTGTGAAAATGAGGAAGAATGGAGGGCTTTATATAGGGAAGGGAGGGGGGTTAGGTTTGGCCATTTAGGGTGGGTTGGGTGGGAAATTGATTTTGAATTTTGAAGGTAGGTGGAGTTTATGAGGTAGGTTTATGGGGAAGAGTGGATGGATGTGAGTGGTGAAGTGGTTATAGGGAAGAGAGATTGAGGTGATTGGTGAAGAGTTTTGGGGAAGAGTGTTTATGGGATTGTGTGAAAGAGGGGTGAGAAGAAGTGAGTGGAGGTAGGTGGGGATCCTGTGGGGTCCACAGATCCTGAGGTGTTAAAGGAATTACAACCTTGCACCAAATTAGGCATGCAAAATGCCCTTGCACACAACTCTGGGCGTTCAGCAGCAGATTGGTGCTTGTTCTGGGCGTTGAACGCCCATTTGTTGCCCATTTCTGGCGTTGAACGCCAGAACTATGCTTGTTCTGGGCGTTCAGCGCCAGCTCTTCTCCAGGGTGCAATTCTGGCGTTCAAACGCCCAGATGCTGCCCATTTTGGGCGTTCAGCGCCAGAACCATGCTCTGTTCTGGCGTTGAACGCCAGCCAGATGCTTCTTACTGGCGTTTAAACGCCAGTAAGGTCTTCCTCCAGGGTGTGATTTTTCTTCTGCTATTTTTGATTCCGTTTTCAATTTTTATATTTATTTTGTGACTCCACATGATCATAAACCTAATAAAACATGAAAGAACAAGAAAAATAGAATTAGATAAATAAAAATTGGGTTGCCTTCCAACAAGCGCTTCTTTAATGTCAATAGCTTGACAGTGGGCTCTCATGGAGCCTCACAGATGTTCAGAGCATTGTTGAGACTCTCCAACACCAAACTTAGAGTTTGGATATGGGAGTTCAACACCAAACTTAGAGTTTGGTTGTGGCCTCCCAACACCAAACTTAGAGTTTGACTGTGGGGGCTCTGGTTGACTCTGCAATGAGAGAAGCTTGCTGTGCTTCCTCTCTATTGGTACAGAGAGATATCCTTGAGTTTTAAACACAAGGTTGTCCTCATTTAATTGAAGGATCAATTCTCCTCTGTCCACATCAATCACAGCTCTTGCTGTGGCTAGGAAGGGTCTTCCAAGGATGATGAATTCATCCTCATCCTTCCCAGTATCTAGGACTATGAAATCAGCAGGGATGTAAAGGCCTTCAACCTTTACTAACACGTCCTCTACTTGTCCATAAGCCTATTTTCTTGAATTGTCTGCCATCTCTAATGAGATTTTAGTGGCTTGCACCCCATAGATTCCCAGTTTCTCTATTACAGAGAGGGGCATGAGGTTTATCCCTGATCCAAGGTCACACAGAGCCTTCTCAAAGGTCATGGTGCCTATGGTACAAGGTATTAAGAACTTTCCAGGATCCTGTTTCTTCTGAGGCAATCTCAGTTGATCCAGATCACTTAGTTCATTGGTGAATAAGGGAGGTTCATCTTCCCAAGTCTCAATACCAAATAATTTGGCATGCAGCTTCATGATTGCACCAAGAAACTTGGCAGATTGCTCTTCAGTAACATCCTCATTCTCTTCAGAAGAGGAATACTCATCAGAGCTCATGAATGACATAAGGAGGTTTAATGGAATCTCTATGGTCTCTAGATGAGTTTCAGATTCCTTTGGTTCCTCAAAGGGAAGCTCCTTATTGATCACTGGACGTCCTAGGAGGTCTTCCTCCTTGGGATTCACGTCCTCTCCTTCCTTCACAGGTTCGGCCATGGTGATTAATTCAATGGCCTTGCACTCTCCTTTTGGATTTTCTTCTGTATTGCTTGGGAGAGTACTAGGAGGGATTTCAGTGATCCTTTTACTCAGCTGGCCCACTTGTGCCTCCAAATTTCTAATGGATGACCTTGTTTCATTCATGAAACTCACAGTGGCCTTAGATAGATCAGAGACTAAGTTTGCTAAATTAGAGGTATTTTGTTCAGAGTTCTCTGTCTGTTGCTGAGTGGATGATGGAAAAGGTTTACTATTGTTAAACCTATTTCTTCCACCATTATTAAAGCCTTGTTGAGGCTTTTGATCCTTCCATGAGAAATTTAGATGATTTCTCCATGATGGGTTATAGGTGTTTCCATAAGGTTCACCCATATAATTTACCTCTGCTATTGCAGGGTTTTCAGGATCATAAGCTTCTTCTTCAGAAGATGCCTCTTGAGTACTGTTGGATGCATTCCATTCAGACTCTGAGAAATCATATTGACTTGCTGAGTCAATATTTTGTTCTGAGCCAATATGGCATTCATAGTATCAATTTCAAGAACTCCCTTCTTCATAGGCGTCCCATTACTCACAGGATTCCTCTCAGAAGTGTACATGAACTGGTTATTAGCAACCATGTCAATGAGCTCTTGAGCTTCTGCAGGCATTTTCTTTAGGTGAATGGATCCACCTGCAGAAGTATCCAATGACATCTTAGCCAATTCAGATAGACCATCATAGAATATATCCAGGATGGTCCATTCTGAAAGCATGTCAGAAGGACACTTTTTGGTCAGTTGCTTGTATCTTTCCCAAGCTTCATAGAGGGATTCACCTTCTTTCTGTCTGAAGGTTTGAACATCCACTCTAAGCTTGCTCAGCTTTTGAGGTGGAAAGAACTTGGCTAAGAAAGCCGTGACCAACTTGTCCCAAGAGTTCAGGCTATCTCTGGGTTGAGAGTCCAACCACACTCTAGCTCTGTCTCTTACAGCAAAAGGGAAAAGCATGAGCCTGTAGACTTCAGGATCTACTCCATTAGTCTTAACAGTATCACATATCTGCAAGAATTCAGTTAAGAACTGAAAAGGATCTTCAGATGGAAGTCCATGAAACTTGCAGTTCTGCTGCATCAGAGAAACTAATTGAGGTTTCAGCTCAAAGTTGTTTGCTCCAATGGCAGGAATGGAGATGCTTCTTCCATGTAAATTGGAATTAGGTGCAGTAAAGTCACCAAGCATTCTCCTTACATTATTGTTGTTGGGTTCGGCTGCCATCTCCTTTACTTGTTCGAAATTTTCAATAAGGTTTTCTCTGAATTGTTGTAATTTAACTTCTCTTAGTTTCCTCTTCAGAGTCCTTTCAGGTTCTGGATCAGCTTCAACAAGAATGCCTTTTTCCTTGTTCCTGCTCATAAGAAAGAGAAGAAAATAAGAAAAGAAGAAGAATCCTCTATGTCAAAGTAAAGAGATTCCTTATTGTTAGTAGAAGAAGAAAAGGAATAGGGGTGAAGAAGAATGAAGAATCCAAATACAAGGGTAAGGATAGGAGCAGTGATGTGAGATGAAGAGAAGTGTTAGTAGATGAATAAATAATTAGAAGGAGATGAGGGAGAAGGATTTTCGAAAATTATTTTTGAAAAAGAGTTAGTGATTTTCGAAAATAGTTTTTTTGAAAAAGGTTAGTAATTTTTCGAAAATTAAAATAAAAAATAAAATAATTAGTCAATAAAAAAAGAAATTTTGAAAAAGAGGGAAGATATTTTCGAAAATTAGAGAGAGAGAGAGTTAGTTAGGTAGTTTTGAAAAAGATAAGAAACAAACAAAAAGTTAGTTAGTTAGTTGAAACAAATTTTGAAAAGATAAGGAGTTAGGAAGTTAGAAAAGATATTTTGAAATCAAGTTTTTGAAAAAGATATGATAAGAAGATATTTTTGAAAAGATATGATTGAAATTAGTTTTGAAAAAGGTTTGATTTTGAAAATCACAATTAATGACTTGATTCACAAGAAATCATGAGATATGATTCTAGAACTTAAAGTTTGAATCTTTCTTAACAAGCAAGTAACAAACTTGAAATTTTTGAATCAAAACATTAATTGTTATTGTTATTTTCGAAATTTTGATATAAAAATAAGAAAAAGATTTTTGAAAAATATTTTTAAAATTTTCGAAAATAACTAAGAAAAATGAAAAAGATTTGATTTTTGAAAAAGATAAGATTTTTAAATTGAAAATTTGATTTGACACATGAGAAACAACTAGATTTTTTTAAAAAAAATTTTTGAAAAAGTCAAATCTAATTTTCGAAATTTTGAGAGAGAAAAAGGGAAAGATATTTTTTTGATTTTTGAATTTTTAATGATGAGAGAGAGAAACATGAAAATGATGCAATGCATGAAAATTTTTGGATCAAAACAATGAATGCATGCAAGAATGCTATGAATGTCAAGATGAACACCAAGAACACTTTGAATGTCAAGATGAACATCAAGACTTATTTTTGAAAAATTTTTATATGCAAAGAAAACATGCAAGATACCAAACTTAGAAATCTTTCATGTTTAGACTCTATGGATGCAAAAATGCACATGAAAAACAAGAAAAGATGCAAAACAAGAAAACATCAAGATCAAACAAGAAGACTTACCAAGAACAACTTGAAGATCATGAAGAACACTATGAATGCATGAATTTTTCGAAAAATGCAAGATGATCATGCAATTGACACCAAACCTTAAATCTGACTCAAGACTCAAACAAGAAATACAAAAATTTTTTTTTTGAAAATAAGAAGAAAATTACCCAATCTAAGCAACAAGATGAACCGTCAGTTGTCCAAACTCGAACAATCCCCGGCAACGGCGCCAAAAACTTGGTGCACGAAATTGTGATCATCAATGGCGCCATCAACATGGTACGCTCAATTGTAATCTCAACTTTTTATCACAACTTCGCACAACTAACCAGCAAGTGCACTGGGTCGTCCAAGTAATAAACCTTACGCGAGTAAGGGTCGATCCCACGGAGATTGTTGGTATGAAGCAAGCTATGGTCATCTTGTAAATCTCAGTCAGGCGGATATAGAATGGTTATGGAGTTTTCGAATATTAATAATAAAATAGGGATAGAAATACTTATGTAAATCCTTGGTGAGAATTTCAGATAAATGCATGGAGATGCTTTCGTCCCTCTAAATCTCTGCTTTTCTGCTGTCTTCATCCAATCAGTCTTACTCCTTTCTATGGCTGGCTTTATGTAAGGACATCACCGTTGTCAATGGATACTTTTGATCCTCTCTGGAAAATGGTCCGATGCGCTGTCACTGCATGGCTAATCGTCTGGAGGCGTCACCCTTGCCAATGGCTGCATCCTATCCTCTTATGAAAATGGTCCAAATGCTCTGTCACAGCACGGCTAATCATCTGAGGTTCTCGATCATACTGGAATAGGATTCACCCTCCTTTTGCGTCTGTCACTACGCCCAGCACTCGCGAGTTTGAAGTTCGTCACAGTCATTCAATCCCAGAATCCTACTCAGAATACCACAGACAAGGTTTAGACTTTCTGGATTCTCATGAATGCCACCATCAATCTAGCTTATACCACAAAGATTCTGATTAAGAGATCCAAGAGATAATCATTCAATCGAAGGTAGAACAGAAGTGGTTGTCAGGCACGCGTTCATAGGGAATGATGATGATTGTCACGTTCATCACATTCATGTTGAAGTGCGAATGAATATCTTAGAAGCGGAATAAGTTGAATTGAATAAAAAAATAGTAGTACTTTGCATTAAATCATGAGGAACAGCAGAGCTCCACACCTTAATCTATGGAGTGTAGAAACTCTACCGTTGAAAATACATAAGTGAAAGGTCCAGGCATGGCCGAATGGTCAGCCCCCTAAACGTGATCACAGGATCAGAAATACAATCCAGGATAATCTCTAATACAATAGTAAAAAGTCCTATTTATACTAAACTAGTTACTAGGGTTTACAGAAGTAAGTAATTGATGCATAAATCCACTTCCGGGGCCCACTTGGTGTGTGCTTGGGCTGAGCTTGAATGTTACACGTGCAGAGGCTCTTTCTGGAGTTGAACGCCAGGTTGTAACGTATTTCTGGCGTTCAACTCTGGTTTATGACTTGTTTCTGGCGTTTAACTCCAGACAGCAGTGTAGAACTGGCGTTCAACGCCCTTTTACATCGTCTAAACTCGTTCAAAATATGGACTATTATATATTGCTGGAAAGCCCTAGATGTCTATTTTCCAACGAAATTGGAAGCGTGCCATTTTGAGTTCTGTAGCTCCAGAAAATCCACTTTGAGTGCAGAGAGGTCAGAATCCAACAGCATCAGCAGTCCTTCTTCAACCTCTGAATTTGATTTTTGCTCAAGTCCCTCAATTTCAGCCAGAAAATACCTGAAATCACAGAAAAACACACAAATTCATAGTAAAGTCCAGAAATGTGAATTTAACATAAAAACTAATAAAAACATCCCTAAAAGTAACTAGATTCTACTAAAAACATACTAAAAACAATGCCAAAAAGTGTATAAATTATTCGCTCATCACCAACCAAGCCTTGTGATAACTTACAGTGTAGTTGAACCTGGACTGAACTTCTGTAATAATAGACTTCACCTTTATCAACGGGTCTGCTTCAACCAACAGCCTAATGGCATCTACAATTGTGTCTGAGTCAAACTTGGCGTGACCTTGTGAAATCGTGCCCATGGTATACGTGTGTTTGCCATTGTATCTCCTGATCTCCCAACATTCCTTCTTTCAAATCAAACTAACTCGGATAAGCCAATCGCACCCTACACTATAACCCTTTCATTTCACATAAAATGTCTACGGCTCAGACTCATAAACAGTGTAATCAACTCCTCTAGAGATAGTGTAGCTTCTGATTGCAGATATCACCGACTCTCTAGAACTAAATTCCATTTCGACACTAAACTCATCATCTTCTGCCGCAACGTTGCCTTCACATACGACATGCGAACCACCGTCAGTCGAACAAGGCAAATAAAATTAATGGTAGTGGTAACTTTAATTAATAACCATAAGATAACATATTGATATTCGCATACTCAGGAAATTTCAGGGCATGCATGGCTTCGAGATCCAGAGTCCGCATAAAAGACGGAACGTCAAAGGGGTGCTGACTTACAATCGCATGCGCCTCATTTTGTACCGCCGGATTGCTTGCCAAATGCCAAGTCCCCGTCATCGACTTCATAGTTGGCTTCAAACTCCTCTTTACTGTCATTGTTATCTTCTTCCCAATCTATATCCCCGAGTTCATCAACGTTGACATCTTCGCCAACCACATCCATCCCCGTATGATGTTCAAACTCAACGTACAACTCTATCATCGGCATGTGAAATCGGGTTTGTTGATAAATATAGAACATCCTCTGCATGCATGCGTCATCAGTGATGGACATTAGTTGAAACTGTATCAGCCCACCAAATACTTATACAGGATTTCTGTACAAAATGTTGCTCACCCTTTTCAAAATGTGACTTTGTATGTTCTCACAAAGACCATTTTGCAATTCTACAAAACTCATGGTATATGGAATAGCAAATGAAAACGGACATTCACAAACAAAAGTCACTCCTTCGTGTGTGTTTGGTATAATCTCACCGTTATAATACATTCGCAAATTTGCAACACCTTCCATAACCTCAACCTCACCTAACCCGACTTTTTTGACACTACTAATTGTCAAAGAAAACTCACAAGTATGAGAATATGAAAGAAAAAGGAATGAGAGTAGAATGGAAGTTAGGTACAACTTGGGTTGAATTGAGTTTCGTATTTATAGACAAGGTTCTCGATTAAAATATTATTTTTTATACAAAACGCAGGCTGCATTTTGCTGCTTCCAAAAAACTTTTCTGACCCACTTAAAACGCAACTAGCGTTTTGGGATTTCCAAAAAAAAAACTCATTTCTAAACGCAACCTGCATTTTGGTTTTCCAAAAAAAATTATAAAAATATCATTATTTCCAAACGCAACCTGCGTTTTGGGTTAAAAAACAAAAACAAAAAATTAAAAAAACTGAAACTTTATAAACGTAGTCTGCGTTTTGGTTGCACAAAAGAAAATTAAAAAATATGATAAAAACAAAACATAGCCTGCGTTTTGACTGACACCCATAGCAGTGCAAATACTTGATATACGTCCATTTCATTACATTACACCATCATCATTTCTATTTTAAAAAAAAAAATCAACCGCAAACTCCCATCTTATAAATTCAGATACTTGACAATTCATCATTATGTGAATAATCTATACAAGTTCTACCTTTTCTATTTATCAATTTGGTAGTATCGACCTCTAGTCTAATAAGTAGATCCTTTTTCCATAGTCACTTTCACTAGATCATCTTCTCCTTCACTTATTATAGATTTCAATAATTCTTCATCATTCCTACGAGCAAGCTTTCCTCTACCAATTATCCCTATATCTATCCGTTAGTTAAAGGCCAATTATGGTTGCAATAAGTATTAACTTTTAACTATTAATTTCACTTAAAGTTTTACCTAAACAAAACTCATGTATGATATTAAACAAAATTATTGTGCCTGGTATCATGATATAAGGATTCCTTGTTTAGTCAAAAAAATTAATAGTCAAATTAATCTCTAAAAAATAAGATTTTTTTTTAAATTTGTTTCTAAAAATTTTTTTCAAAATCACTTTTTTAAAAATTACGAATTAACCATATTTGTTCTTTAATTATTCTACTCACAATTTTCGTCAACGATTGCTGATGTGAAATATTAATTGATAGCATACATAACACATAACATATTCAATTGGACGTTAATTAAATATGTTTACGAAAATCTATCAATTTATTCACTATGTCATATTGGAAACATGATTTTTGTAATTAAAAAAATGACTAAATTAATAAATTTTTATAAATACATTTAATCAATATCTAATTAGACATATCAGGTATTATATATGTTATCAATTAACATTTTACAACATCAATCTTTAAAAAAAGTTATTAATAGAGTGACTGAAGAACAAATATGATTAATTCGTAATCTTTAAAAAATCGATTTGATTAAAAAAATTTTAAAACAAATTTAAAAAATCTTATTTTTTAAATACTAATTTGACTACTAACCCTTAATTAAAAATTTTGAATTTTGAGATCCACTGATTAGGTGGAGATACCTCGCCCAACTAGTCATTTATATAAAAGCAATCATGTTGTAAAATAAATAAAAGATATATCAAATATAAAATAAAGATGTGTAAATAAAAGATTCTCGTATTAATATAATTAGCTCAATAACAATAATTCATATATATATATATATAGAGAAGTATTTGATAAAATTGCAACGTAAAGAAAGAGAGAGAATTGATTTCTTATTGCTGTGTATTACTTCATATTTAGTTCTCTATTTATAGGCATACATGGGCATCATTTTCAAACTTCATTAAAGTTCAGTTTGGCTTGAAAAAATCAACCGCCAATGTAATCAATGGTCATCCACATCAGCTCTTATCACAACACTCCCCCTTGGATGACTATTTAGGATTATTGCCTCATTAAAACCTTACTAAAGAAAAATCTAGTGGGAAAAACTTTAGTGAAGGAAAAAGAGTACAATATCCTTTGTGATAGAGACTGCCTCATTAAAAACCTTGTCAAGAAAAACCCAATGGGAAAAAAACCTGACCAAGGAAAAAAGAGTACAGTCTCCCCCTCTTGACATCATTTAATGTCTCGAAATCGGCGCTTCCCAATCTCATGTACCAATCTTTCAAAAGAAGATTTCGGGAGTGACTTTGTGAATAAATCTGCCAGATTATCACTTGAACGGATCTGTTGGACATCAATTGTCTCTTGATTTTGAAGATCATGAGTGAAGAAGAATTTGGGGGAAATATGCTTTGTTCTATCGCTTTTGATATATCCACCCTTAAGTTGAGCAATGCATGCTGTATTATCTTCAAACAGGACAATTGGAGTTATCTTATGGTCAATCAGTCCACATGATGACAGAATATATTGGATCAAACTCCTGAGCCAAAAACACTCGCAACTAGCTTCATGTATCGCTAGTATTTTAGCATGATTAGAGGAGGTTGCTGCTATCGTCTCTTTCGTGAACCTCCATGATATAACTGTACCACCATATGTGAACAGGTATCCTATTTGAGATCTCCCTTTGTGTGGATCAGACAAGTATCCAGCATCTGCATAGCCAACTAGTTGTGACTTGGATCCATATGGATAAAACAATCTCATATCAACCGTTCCATGAAGATATCGAAAGATTTATTTGATTCCACTCCAATGTCTTCTGGTTGGAGAGGAACTATATCTTGCTAGTAAATTCACAGCAAATGATATATCAGGTCTTGTATTATTAGCAAGAATGCAAGATACATTAGTGCTCCAATGACACTAAGATATGGTACTTCAGGACCAAAGATATCTTCATTTTCTTCCTTAGGACGGAATTGATCTTTTTCCACATCCAAAGATCTTACGATCATTGGGGTACTTAATAGATGTGACTTATCCATATAAAATATCTTCAAGATCTTTTCTCTGTATGTTGTTTGATGAATAAAGATCCCACCTTTTGTATGCTCGATCTGCAGGCCGAGACAAAATTTAGTCTTTCCAAGATCTTTCATTTCAAACTCTTCTTTTAAAGCTTTTATATTTGTTGGAATCTCTTCAGGAGTCCCAATGATATTTAAATCATCAACGTACACAGCAATTATAATGAATCCAGATGCAGATTTCTTTATGAAAACGCATGGATAGATATCATCATTCTTGAATCCATTTTTGGCCAAATACTCAGTAAGACGATTATACCACATTCGTCCAGATTACTTCAGACCATATAAAGATCTTTGCAATTTGACTGAGTATAACCCTTGCGAATATTCATTGGATGGTTTAGATATCTTTAGTCCTTAGGGACTTTCATATAGATATCCCGATCTAATGAGCCGTATAAATAGGCTGTTACCACATCCATTAAATGCATATGCAGTTTATGATATGCAGATAAACTGACCAAATAATGCAATGTTATCGCATCCACTGGGAATACGTTTCTTCATAATCTATACCGGGTCTCTGTGAAAAATCTTGTGCTACAAGTCGAGCTTTGTAGCGTACAACTTCATTTTTCTCATTTCGTTTTCTCACAGATACCCATCGATATCCAACAGGTTTTACATCTTCTGGTGTACGGACTACAAGTCCAAAGACTTCACGTTTTGCAAGTGAGTCTAATTCAGCCTTTATGGCTTCTTCCCATTTTGGTCAATCATTCCTTTGTCGACATTCTTCGATTGATCTTGGCTCAAGATCCTTACTTTCATGCATGATATTTAATGCCACATTATATGCAAATATTTCATTGACAATTGTCTTATTTCAGTCCCATTTCTTTCTTGTAAAGACATAATTTATCGATATCTCATCATTTTTACAATTTTCAGGTACCTGAACATCTTCTGACATTAAAATTATATCAGAATTTTGGACAACTGCGGGTGTCTCTACTATGTCTTTTTCAACAGGAATAATATTTACCTCTTTTCGCTTTCGAGGATTTTTGTCTTTGGAACCGACAGACCTGCCACGTTTTTGGCGTGAATTCGCTTCGGTGGCTACTTGTCCAACTGGGACATCAATTCGAATTGGGGTATTATTTGCTGGTATATAAGATTTGGTTATCCTCTTTGTATCGAAAATGCATCAGGCAATTCATTTGCTATTCTTTGCAAATGTATAATCTTTTGAACTTCTAGTTCACATTGCGCTGATCGAAGATCTAAATGCATCAAGGATGATGCATTCCAATTAAGTTCCTTTTCATGAAGCTTATTCTCTCCCCCTAAAGTTGGAAATTTTGAATAATCAAAATGATAATTCGCAAACCGGAATTTAAATACATCTCCAGTTTGTATCTCAAGATATCTCACTATAGAGGGAGAATCATATCCAACATATATCCCCAATTTTCTTTGGGGTCCCATTTTGGTGCGATTAGGTGGTGCAATGGGAACATATATCGCACACCTAAATATTCTTAAATGGAAAACATTTGGCTGCCGGCCAAATACTAATTGCATAGGAAAGAACTGATGGTGACTCATTGGCCTCAAACGAATAAGTGCTGCGGCATGTAAAATAGCATGCCCCAAACCGAGGTTGGGAGATTTGTTCTCCTAAGCAAGGGTCTAGCAATTAATTGGAGGCATTTAATAAGTGATTTTGCTAACCCATTTTGTGTGTGAGCATGAGCTACTGGATGTTCAACACTTATTCCGTTAGCCATACAATAAGTATCAAATGCTTAGGAAGTAAATTCACCAGCATTATCAAGACGAATCGCTTTGATTGGATTTTCTGGAAACTGTGCTTTTAATCGAATAATTTGAGCCAATAATCTCACAAACGCCAGGTTGCGAGAAAACAATAAGCACGCATGTGACCATTTCGAAGATGCGTCTATTAGGATCATAAAATATCTAAAAGATCCACATGGTGGATGAATAGGTCCACATATATCGCCTTGAATCCTTTTTAGGAATTCAGGGGACTCAAATCCAATCTTTACTAGTGATGGCCTTAAAATTAATTTCCCCTGAGAACATGTAGCACAACAAAATTCACTAGATTTAAGAATCTTCTGGTTCTTTAGTAAATGTCCATGGGAGTTTTCAATAATTCTTCGCATCATGGTTGTTCCCGGATGACCCAATCTATCAGGCCAAGTTATGAATTCATTTAGGCTAGTAAACTTCTGGTTTACAGTGGCATGTGATTTAATTGCACTAATCTTGGTATAATATAACTCAGATGAAAGTGAGGACAACTTTTCTAATATAACTTTTTTATTTAAATCATGAGTTGTGATACATAAGTACTCATGACTTCCCTTATTCATAGTCTCAATATGATATCTATTTCGGCGAATATCTTTAAAGCTCAACAAGTTTCTTAGAGATTTGGTAGACAATAGTGCATTATTTATTATGAATTTTGTTCCTCCGGAAAACAAAATTATAGCTCTTCCGGAGCCTTCAATCACATTGCCTGAACCAATAATAGTATTAACATATTCTTCTTTTGGCACAAGATGGGTAAAATATATATCACTTTTGAGAATAGTGTGCAAACTTGCACTATCCACAAGGCATATATCTTTATTATATATCCTTGCCATTTTCTTCAAAGACAAATAATAATAATAAAATGAGTAGTATGCATAGTTAAATTGAATACTTGATCGAAATTATTTTTCTAAGAAATAGTGTACATAAAAATAATATTATATACTAAAATTTTATTTTAAAACTTGACACATTTAATGATTTCAAAATTCATAAACATTAATATTTCATTATTTATATACATCATACTTAAATACATAGAAAATAAAACTTAATAATAAGTTCTTTATATTATTTATTTACATGGATACTTAACAATTCTACGTATTAAACTATTTCATCATTGATCAAATGACCAATATTTCCTTCAAGATCCTCAAAGAAATCAGATACATCATAATGAGTGGTGGAATTTTCAGCATCATTTAAAACGAAATTTATTTCCTTTTCTTTATCATCTTTTTTCAAAGATACTTGATAAAGATCGACTAGGTGTCTTATGGTACGACAGGTACGTGACCAATGGCCATTTCCACCACAACGGAAACATTTATCCTCTGTTGATTTACTTTGCCTATTATTCCTTTCTTTATTCCACTTCTGGTGAGATCTTTTGTGAACATAATTCATTTTCCTTCCATAATATTTCTTGTTGTCAAAACCTTGCCATTTATCTCTTTTAGGATAATGATTTGCCGCATTTACTTAAGGAAATGGGGCGGCGCCAGCTGGGCACGCTTCATGATTTTTTAAAAGTAACTCATTGTTGCGTTCAGCAACAAGAAGACAAGAAATTAACTCAGAATATTTTTTAAATCCTTTTTCTCGATAGTGCTGCTGCAGGAGCACATTCGAGACATGGAAGGTCGAGAAAGTTTTCTCTAACATATCATTATCAGATATCTTTTCTCCACATAATTTCATTTGTGAGGTGATTCGAAAACATTGCAGAATTATATTCATTTATAGATTTAAAATGGTTTAATTACTCTGTTGGTCCCTATAGTTTCACGAAATTTTCAATTAGGTCCCTATAATTTTTTTCCTTTCAATTGGGTCCCTATACATTAATGTTTTTTTTTTTTAATTTAATCCCTATTAACGTTAAACGTCAAAAAACTGTTAGTGAATTGTGAAATTACTTGTATACCCTTAGGGACCCAATTGAAAAGAAAAAAAATTATAAGGACCTAATTGAAAATTCGATGAAACTATAAATATTCAATGAAAGATATTCCTATAATCCATTTTATTTTGTCACTATCATTCTTTTACTTATTTATATACAAATTGTACTAAAAATACATTCTCTCTTTTTTTTTTAATTTTAAAATACCTTAAGAACATTAAAAAAATGGATAAAATGAAACAGAAATAAGTATATACAAAATTCAATTTCTATCATTCAAGTATTCATTATGATCATGTAATATTTTACATTTGTGTGAATTTATGACAGGAAAAATTCATTAAAAAAAAATTTCTCCTGAATCTAGAGAAGGACAATTATTACATTTCAAGCACCCATCCAAAAGCTTTGTCTGTTTCACGATCCTTCTTCATTGCCAGGGAAACATTCATTTAAGTGGGAGCAATCTTCTTCAGGGATTCCTGAAATACGTTACATATATAGTTAAAGGGTGACCCAAAATCAAGAGACTATCCATAAGTACTACTACTTTCATCCAAGAATATGTATCTTTTTACCAAAACTTAAAAAGAAAATAAAAATTGTATTTAACACAACTTTTTTCTCACATCTCAACACATTTCTGTCTTATCTCTATAGTCTATTTCTATACATTTATCAAACACAACCTAGAAGACACTTAGTTTAGTTTTGAACGAAAACAAATTGAAAGATACCTTGACAACAATAACAGGTAAATTGCCAATCGGGTCTATATTGGTTATTGGTCCTTTCTCCTTAAAGAAGTACTTCCTTAGCACCTTCTCATACTTCTTTGGCTCAATATAAAAGAAAAGGAATGCAGCTCCAAGACTATCTCTAACTAAGTTTGGTGAATTGATTTATGAGAATAAAAGAGGAGAAAAACTTTGAATGGAATACAAGACTTTCAATTAGTTGCAGCAAATCCATATATTATTCTGTGATAGTAGCTTTGTTACACAGATATACAGCAGTACAAGCACATTTACAAAATGACTTGTTCTTATTGGCAATAATGATATCAATAATTATTCGTATTAGTCATAGTAGTAATAAAGCATTAAAGCAACAGTGGCAGTAAGCCAGTAACTACTTAAAACAAAATCAAATACATACTATCTAATGCCTCTACATCCGGTAAAATATATGACATCTAGCAAATTCACAACTCATTGGAGAAATTTTCAAGTCACAAGATAAAATACCTGCGATCTCTTAGATTCTTTGGCAGAATTGGCAACTGCATCAAATCCTACATAAGCAAAGAACGACAACCTCAAAAAGGAGACCAGTTGGAAACATCAACCTCAAAAGCTCCAACAAGAACGACAACTACATAAAAAAAAAATAGAATCCTAACAAACCAGCATCATCACACTAACAACAATCAACAATAAACAAAATTCATAATTAGCAAAACTAATTCATATGTCAATTCATCACATATATTCATATATTTTTAGAATTGGACAACTGTAGTGAACAAATAAAGTAAAGGAGTTGCCAATTTTCAGAATAAACTAAAGAAGTTGCCAATTTTTAGAATTGGACAACTGTAATCAATTTTTTGTGTATTGATCTGCATTTGAGAATAGCAATAAAGCTGACCTATGGCAAACTCCAAAATTATCTATTGAATATCACAGTTTGTAATTCATTTCTCTCTAATAGTAAAACAAAATTGTTGCTGTGTGTGCGTTTGTGGTAAAGAATATATGGTTCATGATTGAAGGCACAAAGCGTACAACCTTAATATATGGTACAACCAGAAACTAACTCACCTGTTCTGGCAGATCAAGTGTACAGGTAGCAAAGCGAGGTGAGGCGCGGCAACGTGAGGTGAGGCCCGCCGAGTTGCGGACAGGGCTTCGACGGATCAGTCAGTGCAGATCTTCAGAGACCGACAGAGGTTTTGGATGAAGATGACGGACCGACGGCTATGGATGAAGATGCCGAAGCCTATGGATGAAGACGACAGACCCCCGGAGGAGAAGCGCACTTTACATGATTTTTAGAGAGAAAATTAGGGGTTGGCTAGGGTTTTGTTTTCCTTTGTGACAAAATGTCAAGGAGTTTTTGGGTATTTGAAAAGATAGGATAGAGATATGTACGATTAGAATATCTAACTCAAATAGAAGAATATTCGTTTTTTAAACAGAATATTCCGTTATCTTAAACGTTATTCTCACGGTAAGGACTTAATTGAAAAAAAATTAACGTATAGGGACTCAATTAAAAAGAAAAAAAGTATAGGGACCTAATTGAAAATTTCGCGAAACTATAGGGACTAACAGAATAATTAAACCATTTAAAATCTTGTAGACGCAAGTGCGTCCATTCTTATCGGGCTTGAGGAAGTATCACCATCTTTTGATGATTATACCTTTCTTCAAGGTCTTTCCACAGATCTGCAGGATCTTTTAATGTGAGATATTCATTTTTCAATCCTTCGTCAAAATGATGACGAAGGAAAATCATGGCCTTAACTTTATCCTTCTTGGATACATTATTTTCAGCCTTAATGGTATCTCCAAGATCCATTGAATCAAGATGGATTTCAACATCTAGTATTCATGATAAATAGTTGTTTCCAGATATATCAAGAGTATTAAATTCAAGATGAGATAGTTTCAACATAATAAAAATTTGTTACCTGAGTCTTCCTAAAATTTGATCAGAATCTCGTGCTGATAACGTGTTGTAAAATAAATAAAAGATATACTAAATATAAAATAAAGATGTGTAAATAAAAGACTCTAGTATTAATATAATTAGCTCAATAACAATAATTCATAAATGTATTTACTTATATATATATATATTAGAGAGAAGTATTTAATAAAATTGCAACGTAAAGAAAGAGAAAGAATTGATTTTTTTATTGCCAATGAGTAATAGCTCAAATGACATAGTCTCCCCATACTCAATTAAGAGGTTGCGGGTTCGAGTCTCCTATATTTGGTAAAAAAAAAAAAGAATTGATTTTTTATTGCTGTTTATTACTTCATATTTGGTTCTCTATTTATATGTATATATATGGGCATCATTTTCAAACTTCATTAAAATTCAGTTTGGCTTGAAAAAATCAGCCGCACATATAATCAATGATCATCCATATGAGCTCTTATCACAACAAATCATACTAATTATACATGAAAAAATTAATTATTAAATTAATTAATCATAAAATATATATTAAAAATAAATTAAATATCACCTATATTTATATATAAATATAAAAAAAATAAGTTTTAAAATTTTTTAATTATTTAATAAAATATATTTTTTTACATTTATATTCCATAAATAATTTTAGTTGTGTATAATATTTTAATATAAAATACATATTAAATTAAAATATGCATAATCCAATCCAAATTTAAAGTATATTTTGTTGAATTTAATTTGACCATTAAATTATATATAAAATAATAAGAAAAACATGTTGACCGCCACGAAAAAAGGTGGAGATTTATTGATGCAAGAGAATTCTGGGGAAATGAATCTCCGTGAGCTATTTATCAAATTAACTACAGTTTGAAAAGACTTTCCAGTTCCAAATTTGTTAGCAACTAACCCATTATCATCATCATTATCAAATTAGCAAAATTCTTTAGGGTATATAAAAACTGTATCTAATTTGATTAAAAATAATAAAAAAAAAGATAGAATCTACATTTTTACTTTTGAATTTTAAAATTTAAGCACCATAAAAAATACTATCAAATTAAGGGCGTAGTTAAACCAAAAGGCACACACGAAACCCAGAAAAACATAACAACAGTAATGAGTAATAACAGCAACAATAATAATAATAATACACATCATGTACAAGAACCATCATTCAATTCAATTATTTCATAAATCCAAGCGTACAGTACATAAATACATACGGATACAGATACGGTACGGATGTAGGGTATATCAATCGGAGTGCGGAGTATGGTAGCCAAGGTAGGTGGAGAGGGAAAGAGCCAAACGGCGAAAGGGTTGGAGAGGAAGGCAGAAGAGAAGGTCCAAAACGACGTCGCTTGTGAGCCTCTCAGGGTTGCACGCTATGTACTGGCAAATATTCGCTGACACGTGTGCCACGCTCATCACCACCCCGCTGTTCAACACCATCCTTCCCTTCCTTTCCTTTCCCTTCCAATCTGATCTTCTTTCTTTAAATACGTCGTCGTTTTCCGCCTTTACTGCTTCCTCTTGTACTTGAATCTCAATGATGTGTGTTTCTTGACTTCTTCTGGTTCTTTCGTAACACAATAGTGAAAAAGAATAACGAAATTCGGTGTTTCTAATCTAATTAGAGAAAGAAGCTACCCAACATTAACAAAAGTCAATAACACACGCACTATTTTCAGAGGATTCATTGGGTGAGGCTTTGTGAAAACGGCCCAAATTTTGGTTGCTTTTGGTTTTGGTCTTGGACTCAGCTTTATGAATTGGACGCCATCAGATCAATATCAAACACATCCAATTACCTATACTCTCTTTAATTAAGTAATAATTTACTTCTTAATCTCTGTTCTATTTAAGTGAGACTGAAAGGAAATATACAAAAAAAAAAATACAAAAAAAAAAAATAATATTTGTACATTAAAATTAGCCGTGAAAATCAACCACTATATGTATTTTTATTATGTATTTTATATTTCTGACATGTATTTTATATTAGTGGTTGTTTTAGTATATATTTTTCATAGTTGTATAAAAAAATTTTAAATATTATTTATATACTAAAATCAGTCATCGTATATTTATATAAACATATATGTACAACTTAACTCTTTTCTAATATGTATTTTGTATTTCAATGTGTATTTTATCTTAATTAGTAATTTTAGTATTTTTCTTTTTTACTGGAGATACGGAGACTCAAACTTGAGATTTCTTAGGTGAGTATGAGGAGATTATGCCATTTGAGCTATAGCTCATTGGCTAGTAATTTTAGTATATATCTAACATGGTTGACGTGATAAAATGTTTATATCTATTAATTTTATTTAAAATAAAAATTGAAAGAAACTATTTCTTTTTAAAAATAATAATCTTATACTCAAAGAATTACATTGTTTGAAATTCTAAAAGGTCATTACATTCTTAAAGAATTTCTCACATGTTCAAACAATGTAATTCTTAAAGATTTATTACATTCTTTTTAAAAATTATTAAGAACTAATTTGGGACAATTTTTTATTCAGATATTCAATTATTTATTACTTTATTAAAAATAATTTTTTTATTAATTGTTTGAATTAATAAAAGGGAATACATTAATTGTATCACTATTGCTTTGTTCCCTGGCCCTCCACACTAACATTCCCTTTTATTTCCATATTTCGTAGACGGAATACATTTGTTTTCCGATGCTTTTCTTAAGAACTCTCTGAAAAAATTTATAAAAGTATTTTTTTCATTTCATGGTAAAAGCACAAAAATCATATAAATGTTTTGAAAGTATTACTTATTTAGAGTTCCATTGAAGTAAAGTATATTATTTTGTACTGCGTGATAATCAAATTCTGATGATTAGACAACATGAAATGAATCTTTTATTCTGAATGCTTGGGGAGATAAATATAATCATATCATTCCTACGAGAATCACAAATTTATCTTTTATCCAATCAAAAAATTACGTATAGTTGATGAAATTTACATCATCACTGATCCTCTTGTCAATGTCCCCAATTCCCAACCCCTACCTTCTAGTATTTTAACTTAAGTTAGAATTAAAAGTAGATACAATCTAATTAAGCAAAATTCATATTACAGATTTGATCAACAAATAGACATAACTGTGTTGCTTATATCCCTAACTTCTTAGAAATCCTTTGTTCTCCAAGTAAGAAACTACTTGTCCAGCCATTGCAGTGGGCGTTGGACAAACTCCATTTTCCTGCTTAATTTCTATCTGGATGAAAACCACAGAATCATGATAATGAATACATAACATGTAGGCAGCACATTAGACACTGAAAAAGGTATGTACAGAAACATGTTAGCAGCTTCACGATCAAGTACCTCACAATTTAGGGGCGGTTCATAAGGATCGTCGATGCCGGTAAAACCTGCACAATTCCATAATTAATTCTAGGCTACATGGTAGAATTAAATAAGTCCTTCTACGCAATGTTTTTGCAAAATGCAACAAAGCTATTCAAGCTAAGACTAACTTAAAATAGTTACAGTGTATTGCAATTCCTGAACTATGAACATTGAACAATAAATATTTAGTAGGACTAGGACTTCAAATTTTTAATCACATCAGCAAGGTAAAATAACTATGCATTATTGCAAAACTCATCTGACTGATGTTGGTCAATTTAAACTGAAGCCAAGTTCCATTGAATGGTTTATGAAAACCAGCCCTTGGCCATATTGTTGATATTTTCACTATTCCGGAAATGGGCAAATCATAATATGAAAATTTTCCATGTTCAGATGAAAGCACTCTAAGGGATAAACTCTATATGTCATGATCAATGGCATCCGGGTTTAGCCATGTACAAGACCAATCACACGCTTAAATGCATTATGTTGGATATTGCATATTCGAATTCAAGTTTTCAGCTGTAGAGAATGCAGAACAAACATATTTGGGTTTCCTTCATTTTCTTTCTCTGTTACAAAGGGGTGGGAGTTAGCAATTGCAAGTAAAATAAAAGCACACCTTTGATCTTTCCTGAACGAGCAAGCTTATAGAGGCCTTTTGGGTCTCGTGCCTCACACAAATGTAAAGGCATGTTCATGAAAACCTGTAATTATTATTCAACTATCAAACATCATCTGAGAAACTTAACTAACTAAAAAAATGCCAAATGGAACCTTTCCTCAATAAAGTTGGCATCGGGCAACATGGCACGGCAAGCGTCCCGGTCTCTTCTATAAGGAGATATCAAACTGGCAACACATATTAGACCAGCATCGGCAAAGAGCTTTGCCACTTCTCCTGGATTAAATGATTTTCCTGTCAGTGAAACCATGCTGGAAAAACATATAATGCATTGGAATTTGAATACTTTTAGAACTAGAACTGGAAAAGAGGGAATTGAGAAAAATAAATGTGTTATTGACCTGGCAAGCAAATGCAAGAACATATCTTTTTCGGCTGCCGAAGGGAAAACCCTAAAAGAGAGGTGAAGATTGGAGAAAATATCCTATGAAAAGTTAAGAGTTTTGACTATCTTGGGTGCATCATATAGGATAATTGAGAGATTGAACAAGATGGAAATCATAGGATCCAAGCAGGTTGGTCAAAATGGCGGAGTGCGAATGGTTTCATATGTGACAGAAAAATGCCTTTAAAACTTAAAGTTAAATTCTACCGTATTGCTATCAAACTGACTATGCTTTATGGTACAGAGTGTTGGGCGGCCAAAGGGGAGCACGAACATAAGTTGTGACAGAGATGAAGATGTTGAGATGGATGAGTGGTCATACGCAATTGAATAGAATAAGGAACGAAGATATAAGTGAGAGAATTGGAGTAGCACCTATTGTGGAAAAGATGGTAGAATCGGATCTCAGATGGTTTGGACATGTAAGAAGAAGACCGACAGAGCACCCAGTCAGGAGGGTGGATGAGATGGAAGATGGACAAGAGGTGAAAGACAGAGGAAAACCTAGGAAGACCATCCATGAGGTGGTCAAACGAGATCTACATGTTAACGGTCTCTCTGTAGACATGATAGAGCTTGTAGCCGATCCCACCTAGTGGGACAAGGCTTTGTTGTTGTTGTTGTAATGTAGGTTAGGTTTGCAAGTAAGCATCACACTTTTAACACAAATATCGTTTTTGGACTAGTAAACTTGATAAAATGCTCCTAGTTTTATAAGAACAATTATCTCTGCATTCTTTTGCAACCACCCTCTAGATTTTAAAAAAAAAAAAAACAAGCCATCAAAGTAATTTAAATCCTACCCAATAGATATATCTTGCTATCGGTCCCGTTACGTTACCAACAGCATATCTGCCAACTTCTGCCAACTCTTATTTATAACTGTGTTTTATGGAAGTGTCTTCGTGGATATGTCTAATAAAAATGTCTTTTTTATGGTTGTGTTTAATAGAAGTGTCTTTATAGATATATTTTCTGGATGTGTCTCTTTATATATGTATTTAAAATATAATAATTAATTATTGTTGGCAATAAGTTGGCAGATAATATGTTGGTACCCTATACTTTTCCATCTTGCTATATTTCAACTTCAGAAACAGTGCACCAAGAAGGCCACAATAAAAGAAAAAGACCTCTTATTCAGCTTAACAGTTTTAATCCAAAATACATGGATAGCAATTAAATTGATCACTAAATTCACTCTTATATGTGGCATATGATATAACCAACATGATAAAACAGAGTATCAGGTTTCTTAAAAAATTTTATTAACAAGCTCACCAGTTCTGCGAATATTTTCAGTGCGGTCTTCAGGTTTAAAACCAAGGTCCTTGTTTAGTCCATGTCGAAGGTTATCTCCATCAAGGACATATGATAACTTCCCCCTTGTGTGCAGTTCTCTTCCTAGTGAACATGCCAATGTGCTTTTTCCTGAAAGGTTTCAAGAAAACAATCAATATAACCTGCTAAAAGCACTTTACATATATAAACATACTAGAGCATTTTCATCTATTCAAAGACTACAACAATATACTGGTATCTAGCATTCCTATAATGTATAGTTCATCAACAACTCACAAAAAGAAACACACATAATATAGCATGCCTTAACTGTGATGTTAATGGAGTAAGTTTCCTTAAATATTCTAGTGTTTCTGTAAATTCCTGCATTTGAGTAAGTTCCCAATATCCTTACAAGAAATTTTTAGAAAAACACTAGCACATGCATTGAAATTTGAAAACCTAGTTAATCCTATTTACCTCTATATCCTAGTGCTGTTGAAAATAGTCAAATAACATATAACTTCAATATCCCCTTTATGACAGGGATAAATGGCTTCCTCCCATGAGTGTATACCTTTAATAGTCCATTGCTGACATAAGTACTAAGATCGGATCAATGAACCAGCCCGAGTTCTTAATAAACAAGTGGCTGAAGTTTCGAAGAGTGGCAAAGTATTTTTATTTAGAAAAAGATATGAAAACTAGTATAGTCTGTTTATAATGGAACAAATAAAGAAAATAAGAACATAGTTTAGGTGCACTTTACTTGTTGACCAATTCAATCTAAAGGGGAATCTTAAATTCAAGGAGCAACCACAAGTACATAAGCATTACAAGCAGCCACAACATGATGCTTCCCATACAAAAAATTAAGACATAAGCGATGACAAACAATAAAGAACCTGATCCGCTGAGTCCTGTAATCCACACAACACATCCCTTTTGGTTAAGTAGCTTCTGTCTGTCAGGCTTGCCTATTTGACATTCTTGCCAAAATATATTTGTTGAATTGGTAATAGTTGACATTGCAAACAATTCCCCTTAGCCTTTACCTACGGATAACTTTAAGTTAATAATTGCATTTCATGGACCATTGCAGAACCACAACAAAAGAAGAAGAAAGGGTCTTAGAAAATGCATCATTAAGGCAAGCATTTAGGTAGTGGGAAATTTTTCATATTTAGATATGACTAAGTACACCAATTCTAGAATGTGGACTTATGATCTCATCACATTCAGACCCACTTTGTTGGAGTCAATAAAGAAATATGCACTATGATCTAAAAACACGTCTACATACATTGTACTTGAAAAAAAAAAACACATAGTGGACTCGAAATACAGAGAAGGAAAAAATAAATCCACACTCAAGTCTCAAAAGGCCCTTCACTTTACCATATATAATAAAATAAAATTATATATTTTTATTCATGCCACCTCCCCAAGCAAGCAACTAACAAAATGATGAAATGAGTTATGATCTGTGTGTAACACCCAACAACCATTATTCCCATGTAGGTTATACTTTCTATAAAGAAGTATTGTAGGTATGGGTGTATGGCCAATATTCATTATTGTCATTATCACAAACACATGAACTGCATTATTAGAAGAAACTTGCACGCTACACATCAACTAAATTGAATCCAACCTTTAACAGATTCCCAATTCAATTAGTTACAATTTATTGAAGACGTGTTGATGCATGTCATTTAAATGAGATCATTCGCAGAACCAATTAAGAAAAAAACAGAGAGAGGGAAGAGAATGAGGAAGAGTGAGTACCTGTAAAAGAAAATGAGATGTTCTGCTATGTGTGTTGTGTGTTCTGAATATGATATAAGGTTAGGGATCCTTCATGAGTTTGTGAGGGGGGAGAGAGAGGAAGAAAAGAAGTATGGGAGTGTGTGAAGGCGAAGACATAGGGCCATTGATTACGATGGTGGTTGGTGATTATTGCTTAATACAATTCTTTCCTTTATTAGAACTTTCTGATTTGTGCTATGTATGCGTGTCGGTTTGTTGGTACCCATGAAATTAATCATTAACAAGTGTTTTAATTATAATTAAAAAATGTTATGTTATATATTTTGATTATTAAATTTATAATTAGTCATTAATAATGAGATATAAGAGATATAATAGGTGAAGAAATAAGAGAAATAAAAAACGGGCCTGTTACACATACAAACAAAAAGGCCCTACAAGTCATACAAGCTTCCAGCCCACAATTCTTGCACACGCTCACTGAATTACATTGAATGAAGCGTCATTTACACGCGCTCCACTCAAACGGTTGCACTTCGCGTAAACCGCTCCTTAATGGCGCACTCTTCCACTTCTCCAAGCCATTCAAAGAAAACACAACTGTTCCATTTTCGAGCAACATTCGAAACTGAAGATATACAACTCATCGCTAAGATTCGAAAATTCCATCAACACAACATAGAACTCTCGATCAAGAATCTCCAGAAAAAAACAAAGTTATAATACTCAAGGTACGTTACGTTATTATTTTAGTCATCCTGTATATTTTCCACATTTCGAAATCGAAGAACTAGATTTTACTGTTCTTCTACGTTGTTGTACGTTTTACTGTTCTTTTTGTTCTACGTCTCATTTTACAGTTTATAATGTTCTACTTGTTCTAGGTTTTACTGTTATTCTTGGTTCTATGTTACACTGTTCTTCTTAGTTCTTCTAGGTGTTACTGTTCTTGTTGTTCTAGTTCTTCTGGTAACTGATTTTTGGGGGTATATTCCGTAGTTTAGTGGGTGTATATGGAGTAATTTGTTGGGTGTATATGGCATAAATTGTTGGGTGTATATTTCTGAACTGATATACTGTAATAGTCAGCAATTGCAACTGTTCTTATATTTGCTTGTCCATAGGTGTATATTGCTTGACCTTGTAATGTTGCTTGACCTTGTATATTAATGCATGTTTGAGTGATATCTGACTGATATCTATGGGTGTATCTGACTCATATCTATGAGTGTATTTTTCATTTCAGAAAAAATGGCAGCGAGAAACCAAGCTGGAAAAAATGTAAGAACAAATATATGTCTTAGATGAAATTAGTTTTATATAATAGAAATATATCTGACTATAATTTTGTTTTTGTTTATAGCAAACCAAAGACCTTAAGTGTGCAACACATTTGTTAAGTGAGAAATTCAGAAACATGAGTGAGGAGAAGAAAACGATTGTTAGGAATTTGGGATTCGGTGGCTTGATGCACATCCCGCCACTAAGGGTGCATCACCAAGTAATAAGGGAGTTGGCTAACAACTTCAAATTAGGGGAGAACAGACTGGAAACCGGCTATGGTTCTTTTAAAATAAGACCAAAAATAATAGGTGATGCACTTGGCATCAACGCATTAGGTAACTCGCTAAAAGTTATAGGTGTATATTAACTTATGCTTGGGTGTATTTAAATTGATTCTTGGGTGTATTTGAACTGATTTTCATACTATGTTATTTTCTTTTTTGTAGGAGATCTATTTCCTCAGAAAGTCAATTATAAGAAACTTTCTGAGGATGATAAAGAAATTTTTAGAAGATTCCAGGGTAAGACCCTCAAAAATCTTACAGATGAGATGATGGATATTGGCGTTGGTAACGAACAGAATCGCCTAATGTTCAAGAGGATTTTCATCCTCTATATACATATGGCATTCCTTTTACCAACGACAATAAACAAAATCTCACCTGTGCACCTGACCCCAATTTTTGAGATGGACACCATAACAGAGCGAAACTGGGGAGGGCATGTTTTGAGTTTTATCATCAAGGGCATAACCGATTACAAGGAGAAAAAGAAAAAGGCAATTGATGGCTGCCTCTTTGCCCTGATGATAATTTACTTTCATCTTTCTAAAAATAAAGACAAGAAGAGGGCAGAAAGACCTCCAAAATCCTGGATTGCCAACTGGAGTAAGGAGCAGTTTGTCGAAAGAATGAGGGCGGAAATAGAGGAAAATATGGTAAGTGAACATAATATGTTGGATGTATTTTATTTACCTGAATGCTGCTAACTAAAATTTCTAATGTTTCAGGGGATTGTAAAGATGGCGGAAACAAGAGAGAAAATGAAAAAAATAGAGAAAAAAGAAAAAAAACAAGAAATAAAAAAAACAAAAAAAAAAGAAGGCAAGTTCAACATCGTCTTTGGAGACAGAAACAACTGATATTGACAGTTCTACCTCTGAGTCTGAGACTCAAGAAGACTCAGAGGATTCACCAAGAAAAGAACCCAGCAATAAAGGAAAAACGTAAGTACCATACTTGGATATAATTTCTTTATCAAGTTGGGTGTATTTTTTTGACCCATTTGGGTGTATTTTGTTTATCAAGTTGGGTGTATGTTGTTTATTAAGTTGGGTGTATTTTGTTTATTATGTTGGGTGTATCTTGTGCATTCACTTAGGTGTATCTTTTGCATTCATTTGGGTGTATTTTATATCTTTAGTATGTTTTAAATAATGATTGTTTGCCTTCCAGAATGAACTCCAAAAAAAGAAAGAAGAGTCAAGAGGATTCTGATTCCGAATCTGAATCAACTGATGAGTAATGTTATGAAATTATTACTCATTTCTTTTGCCTTTATTATCAAGATTTCATGTATTAACAGAGTGTCTCTTATTAACTTATAGAAGCGAAGAATCCTCACCGATGAAGAAGCAAAAAAAAGAAAAAAAAAAAGAAAAAGACACAAAGAACACCAAAAAAGTAAGCACTTCTTTGGATAATATTTTGTGATAAAATTAATTTTTTATTTCTGATTCATACTTATTTTTTCCACCCAGGACACAATCCAAAAAGAAAAAGGTTGTTGTTGAGCATTCATCTCCTGAACAAGATCAATCCTATCATGGGTACAGTACTTTGTAAGCTATATTACCGTCTATCATCAAGATTATTTTTGTTAACATGTTCTTTTATACATGTACTGTCAGATCTGAAATTGGAAGTGAAGATCTAGATGAATTCTTAAGAGAAAACAATGAAAAATCTGATGTAGAGGGGTATGTCTTGTTGGGGTGTATATTTCAGATTTTAGGGTGTTTTCTTTGCTAATAATTGTTTCTTGTTTCGCAGGGAGAAGGAAGCTGACCTGCGATCGACGGAAGGTCACTATGTCTCCTCTGAAACGTAAGAAGCTTTATTTGATAAAATCTTGTTATTATGATTTAACTGTATGATATTTTGTCTGAATAACATGAACTCTGTTTAGAATACCGGATGTAAACTTGGGAAGTGATGATCCTTCCTCTCAAGGACACACAGAACAAAGTAGCGTAAACAGACTGGCAGAGAGCATGTAATTTCTCTTTCAAATAACCGTTACTTTTGTTCTTTTATTACCTTCTACTTCTAATTCTGTATATATTTTTTTAGAAAAAAAGCCCTTTATTGTTTTATTCGAGAAAAAAAGGCAGCAAAAAAAAGCAAAAACTGCAAGTATGTAAGTTCTCAAAAAATAAAGCTTGTCTTTCTTTTGAATTGTTTGGGTGTATTTTAGGTTGAGTCTGGTTGAAGAGTCAGCCAGTGAGCCGGCTGATTCGAATATGATGGTTGTGAGGGAAGAGACACTGTCCGAAGGGCTTGTAATGTGAGTTTTTCAAGAATATTTCAACCTTATAACCTTTTTATTTTCAAAGGCATTGTTAACCTTTCATTTTTCTTCTTGTTTAGAGTTCCGATTCAAGTTTGTCTACCAGTGTCCCAAACAACTACTGTGTCGGAATTTGAAGAAACACCTGAGACAGAATATGAACCAACCCCTCTGCTACAAATTGAAGGAACTACAAAAACGTAAGAAATAGTATTGGGTGTATATTTGTTTACAGTTTGAGTGTATTTTGGGTTACAGTTTGGGTGTATATTGGGTTACAGTTTGGGTGTATATTTCCCCTGAATAGTTTTTTTACGTCATGATTAATTTTATGTGCCGTGCAGCACTCCTGAACCCCCCCAACAACTTGAAGAAAGCACACCCACACTTCCCCCAGCTCCATCTAAAATGTAAGTTCATCAGAGTAAAATCAATGTTTTTGGTTATCATCTGTATATTCTTATTCTTATAATATGTTATACATGATCACGCAGTAATCCAGCCCCAGAAGACGCTGCTGCGTTGATGATGATGGCACGGACAGCATCGTACGTTCCTAAAATAGATCCGATGCCATCATTCAGCCTTGGCTTCACTGATTCCAGCCAAGAAGAAACAACAACGCAGGAGGGAGCGTCAATGCAAGATGAACACAGGGCAAAAACTCCAGAAACACCAAAACTGCTAGAACAATTAGAGGATCTGGTACATAAAATTGCAAGTGGCGGGGTGACAAAAAAAGAAAAAAGTCCACAGATTCCAAAGGAGAGTGGGGCAGAGAGTTTCGAGAAGTTTGAAACTCCTGTCAGGCCGAATTTAAATACCACTGACATGAACAGAAATGCTACCATTGGGCTATACGAGTGAAGACCTACGCAGATGGGCTAACTGATGAGTTTGACAACGTCTGCAGACTCCAAGCCCAAGATAGATACACTCTGTCAAAACTCCACCTTGCATCACTTGCGCCTAAAACGCATATAGAAGCTGAGGTAATATTACAACAACATTAATGTTTTTATCACCAAAATTAACTACAATCCTGATTGATGTAAAATTGATTTCGGCATCTTTTTCTAGATTGTCTCTGCCATGTGCTTCATCGTAAACCAACAAAATATTCAAAGGTTTCAAGAGGAAGTGTATTGTCTCCCCCTGATATTGTGGTAAGGGTTGCTTCAACGAATTTTGGGTGTATTTTCTGCATTCCTTAGGATGTATTTTTTTTCTTACATTGGGTGTATTCTCTTTATTCATTTGGGTGTATTTTCTGTGTTCAATTGGGTGTCAGTTGTTTATTCGTTTGGGAATATTTTCTGGATTCATTTAGTTGTTCTCAATTTTTGCAGAACATGGCCATTGCAAATCATCCACAGGGGGTATTCTTATAGCCTAAAAATAATAAGCCATTCAGCGTGGAAGACTACCTAATGTTCATACCCTTCTTGGACCTTCAAAAATTAAAATCACATCGTTATGTAAGTTTTCATTTCTAAAACTACTTATTACCATTTTTTACTTATGTGCCAAATAAACTAAAACAGTGTTCAATCTGAACATATTTAAGATATTTGCACCTGTTTGCCATTCGCAACATTGGTGGTTATGGTTTGTTGATACAAGGAAGAGAAAATTTTATATAGTCGACCCATATCACACAAAATCTCCTTCCAATGAGAGAACTGTGCTGAATACATTTGTTGTAAGTTGGTTCTGTGTTCTGTATATATATATAGTTGGGTGTATTTCTGTTTAATATAAGGTGTAACTGTTAACTCCTTTGGGTGTATCCTTTTATTGAAATTTTGTTTTGTGTTTTAAGGGATACGTAATTTTACGAATTAAAGTATATGCTGGGGGGCACCTCTGAAATCAAAGGACAAGGACAGGGAAATTGTAGCACCATACCTTCACATCTCGGGCCAAAAAACAAGGTATAAATCTTTCACTCTGAAAATTAAACTTTCCTATATGTAATTTGTAATTTATTTTTCTGTTTTCAGCTATGACTGTGCTATCTACGTAATGAAGTGGCTTGAGATATTTGAGCCCGCAAACATTAAGAGGCGGAAGTATGAGTGGGACAATTGGACTCAGGTAAATATGTTTAAAACTAAATAACTCTGTATTACATTACTCAATTAACATGGTTGATTAAATAGAATATTCTTTTTTACTATAGGACGAGGTGGACCACTTTAGAGTAGAATATGCTTCCCGGATTCTATTTCATGACATGAATCTAGACAAAGATGAAGCCATTAGGGGAAGTAATGCAATCAGACTGTCCAAGCCATCCTCGTTGTTATTGAGTCCATATTGTCAGATAGATTCTCAGGATGTTGACACTGCTTAATGTAAATGTTATATAGTCTTGTAACAAATAGAAGACATGTTGTAAATATTTGACAATTATAATGCAGTTTATTGTGAAATTTCTTTCAATAATTAAACTCTATCTGTTGTATTCAAAATGTATGAATTACAGGTACTATAATATGAAGGAAACATCAAATCAAATATACACCCAAAACCTGCCATTTTTTACACCCAAAGAAAGTTGAATATACATCCTGAAATCTATCCCCCCTGATGCTTTGTCCTTAAAACCCTGAACCTAAACACTTAAAACCTAAACCCTTACCCCCTAACCTGTAAACCCTAAAACCCTAAACCCTAATATCTAAAACCCTTAAACTGTTGTAAAAAAAAAACAAACAGTATTTTATAACATAAAAACAAGATTTTGAAGTATATATATGTATCTATATGTAAAATATGAATCAAAAGAAAATCCACAAAAATACACCCAAAAGAACAGTGCTTTTACACCCATATTCTATAACTATACACCCAAAGAGTTATCCCCTGCTGCTGGTACCCTGAACTGATAATTCATAACATGTCCTTGATATTGGCTGGAATTTGAATGCACCACTGATGTAGCATCAAACAGGTTTATCTGAATATAACAAACTCACATATTAGCTAAACTATTAACGAGAAAATTAAACTCAATCACCACAAATTTAAAGAACATCACTTTTACCTCACTTAAAACTTTCGTTTTCTTCTTCTTTGTGGCATTTGCAATCTGTTTGTCCAACTTTGAACCTAGCCTATTTTTTGGACGTCCTCTTGTTCGAATCCTTGGGGGCTTTGAAGCTCGTTAACGGATTCCAAGTTGGCGTCTTCGTGAGATAAAGAAGATATCCCCTTCCTTTTAGCTTTCAATGATTCCATCTTAGCCATGACGTTATCATACGCATGGTGCAGAATTACAGTCAGCTCCTCCGATTCGGATGCAAATTCGCAAATATTTTGCGAACAAAAAACCAATTGGTCAAACCTCTTGCTTCTTGGCTCCAACAGTGGGTCGTCGTGGCTGCTCTTGATGTGTGTGTGTCGCCTCTTTACCTTCTTGCTTCATCGTTCCAGTATATATGTAGGTGACACTTGGCTTACTTGTTCAAAGCTTAACACGCTTAGTGCGTGACGACACAGTATCCCTCTCGACTCGAATAATAAGCATTGGTATTTTACGTCGGCTGCAACTGAGTCGTAAGTAACCATAAACTTATTGAATATTAAGCTGGAAACTTGTTCTCCAACCTCATATACTGAATAGCCTAGAGCGGAATTCGTTAATCTAGTGATGCAATTCGCCTTTCCTTTGAATTGCACTTGGACTTCCCTAAACTTTTGATGAGTGTACACATCTTGAAACTGAGCTTCAATGGAGGATTTGGTTGCACACGGTATGACCGTATGAAAATCTGCAGCATCTGATTCTCTCTCTGCTTGCTCCCTGCTTCCGAGGCAATTATCATATTGTTTGACGAATTGAATAAGCGAGCTGTTCCGGGTAATAAACTTGTTAAAAAATGAATGCATGATCTCGCTCCTTTGTGTGCTTCTCATCCTTGCCCAGAAGTGGTGATCCAGATAGATTGGAAGCCATATATGACGGTCTTCATAGAGATATGCATAATACACCCAAACACAGACTATAAATATACCCGATAAAAATTAAATTTATACCTCTGCTGCAGATTTTAACCCAACACTATCTAAAAGCCACTTGTTGTCCACAAGACCAAAATTTAGCAGAAAATCATTCCAATTCCTATCAAATGAGTCTTTGCTATGAGAGTTCCAAACAACTTGGCTCATTTCTTGTTCAATATCTGCATGTCCCTTGTACCCGTTTAATTTGCTTGGAATCTTCTTCATGATGTGCCAAATACACCAACGGTGAATTGTTGTTGGCATACAGGCCTCTAAAGCCCTTTTCATTGATGCGCATTGATCGGTGAGAAACCCTTTCGGACCATTTCCTCCCATGCAACGAAGCCAACATTGAAATAACCATTTGAATGATTCAATTTCTTCGTTTTTCATCGAAGAGCATCCGAGAAGTGTTGACTGATCGTGGTGATTCACCCCGACAAAAGAACCACAAACCAAATTATACCTGAAACAAATTACCATAGTGCAGAATGGAAAATCATTAAGTACACCCAACAAATGCTTTGTATACACCAAAAAACAGCCAATATACACCTCTGCTGCAGATTCATAAAAATACATTAATTTAGCATCATAAACAGGGACAGTTTGTTACTTGTTTGTATTGTAGGTGGTGTCAAATGAAATAACATCTCCGAAATACTCAAAGGCAGCTCTATTTCTTGCATCGGCCCAAAAAGCCAGCTTAATCGATTAATCCTCCTCGAGTTCAAGCTCAAAAAAGAAATTCTGATTCTTCTCTTTCATTCTTAACAAATATTTCCCAAATTCTTTTGCATCTTCTTGTTCGGAAACATTCCGCACTTCCCTGGTAATGTAATTCCTCACATCCTTTTCAATAAAATTTAACTCGCGATGACCCCCGGCAGTCGCAACAAATGATTGGTAAGTTTTGCTTGGTCTAATACTGGCGTCCTCGTTATTCTCTATTGTACGACGAATGGACATGCTTAGTTCCCTGTGCTGTTTGAGCATCTCTGCTTTACTTGGACAGCAAGGGTGTGAATGATCCAGCACAACCTTTGAATGATCCAAGCACCAACATTCTTCAATGTGTGTATATAAATTCTTGCAGGACAGTTTAAACTGGCTGTCGGATTCGTCTTCTCAGTCGGAGATAATTTAGATTTTCATTTTCCCTCTCTGCTACATGTAATCAATTGATTCTTAATCTCGTTTCCCTTCCTATTTGTGCTCCGAACTCTTGTAGAAAAACCTGCAGCCTTGGCGTAGTTCCTGTAAAATTTTCCAGCATCTTCAAGGGTGGTAAAGGTCATTCCAACCTTCGGAACAAACTGGTCATCAACAACAGAGAGAGGCTGCAGAATACACCATGTCAAAAACTATAAATACACTCAATCATTGCTAATATAATACACCCGAACGGCAACAACTCAACTAAAATGACAATAAAAGCCATAAGATGTAAATACATAGGATGCAGAATACACCATGACAAAAAATAAAAATACACCCAATCATGTCTGATATAATACACCCGAACGACAACAACTCAGCTAAAATAACAGAAAAAGTCATAAACTGTAAATACACCCACACTTCCCGAAAAAATACACCCAAAAAAGTTCTGATCTACACCCGAGCGTCTGCTATAAATTCCAGATAATTAATCAAAACTAATACATTACATTCAATCCACAGATTTATGTTGACGCGTTAGTCTCACCGTCAATGTTCACGAATTATTCAGCTACACAATGCTATACAAATGACTGCAACAAAATTCAGAGTAATCGTATGTAAATCAAACCTCAGAAACTTCGTTAGATTCAAATTCATAATCCACTTTGCCCTGATTCAGCTGACAATCTGAGGTTGAATCATCCATAATCTTCAAAACGAGTTCAAACTTTGATTTCAGAAAACAACAAATCGAATAGAAAACGAAGCTGGAGTTACAAAGAGAGAAGAACGAGAAGAAGAAGAACGAGAAGAAGAACGAAGAATGAAATAAAGAGAACGAGCAAATCTAGAAATAAGGAGAACGAAGAAGGAAACAAATCTTTTAAATTTGGTAATTATATATATGCAGGATCTTTATATAGCGCGTGTATTGGACGTAGACCTTGCAGCGCATTTTTGGGGTTTATTCGTTAATGAACTTGTAAAGTATACAAGCCCTAATGGCTTGTATGCAGAGCTTTTCTAAATAAAAAAAGGATCAAAGAAATAGAAGAGTAGGAGAGAAGTCTTTTATTTTGGAAGAAAATATTTGATTTTAATTGCAATAAGAATGAGAAAGATAGAGAAAAATAGAGAATGAAAGAGATGTAGATAAGAAGATGGAGGAATAAAATTTATTAATTTTAAAGAGAAATATTTCATCTTAATATTAATGAGAGAGTGTTATGTAATACATTTTGATTATTAAATTAATAATATAATATAATTATATCTCAATTTTAATTTTAATTACAATTAAAATGTTATGTTGTATATTTTAATTATTAAATTTATAATTAATCATTGATAATGATATATAAGAGAGATACATTGGGTGAAAGAATGAAAGAGATAAAGAAATGATCAAAGGAATAGAAGAAGAGAAGAGAATTCTTTAATTTTGAAGGAAAATATTTGATTTCAATTGTAATGAGGAAGTGATATGTGACATATTTTTGTTGTAAAATTAGTAATATATAATAGATATAATAGATGATACGTACCAGTAAATATTCTATTTTTTGTAAGCAATAATTTATACTCATATTATCGGTATCTGTACACAAAATATATAATTTGTACCTATATTTACCAAATTCGCACACATAAATCAATATAATTTATACTCATATTTTTCAGAATTTGTATACATGAATTAATAAAATTTATTTATTGAAGACAATTTAATATTTGTGCTGGCCAAATAATAGTCAAAATTACTAAAAAACTGCTATCCTATAATTTTTTTGGAAATGAATTATTATAATTATCAGACGGACTAAAGAATAATGAATCTTAACACACTTGTAACGAGATAATAGTCAAAATGGTCTTTAAATCTTAATAGTCAATATCTTAATTAAAATGATATATTAATTTTTAATTAATTAAAATAGCTATTCAATTTTAAATTATAAATAAAAATAACTTTATTGTCACTCAGTATTTTTTTTTGAATAAGGGAGTTTAAAAACCCAAACAAATATTAAATTCGTGCTAAATAGTTTGTCGGTGTATTATCTAAGCCTGTATAAGATGTTGAAGACCATGATAGAAAAGTTGATTTTGTGCAGAAAAAATTCTTGTAGAGTAAGAAGGAAGACAGGAATGGTATGTCGTTGGTTAAGTGGGATATGGTTCAGGTTCCAAAAAAGTTAGATGGGTTGGGAGTGGATGATACTGTGATTAGGAACACAACACTTCTATTCAAGTAGTGGTGGTGTTTTTCAAAAGAATAGTGTCCATTATAGAAGAAGGTCGTATGCTCTTAATAATAACTTGAATCCTAATGTGATGTTATCAAATCAGACTTTACCTATTAGTAGAGGTCCATGGAAGGATATTTGTCAGTTACAGTTCAATTATCAAAATGTGTGACATAAGATGATTTCTGGATTGTCTATGGAAGTAGGTGATGAAAGAAAGACATGCTTTTGGGAAGATGTTTGGCTATAAAGTGGTTCAGTAAAAGATAATTTTCTGAGGCTCTTCTCTATGTTTCAAACCAAAGAGGATCTGTCATGGGAGATTGTGGATTTATGGATGGGTTAGAGTGAATTTGGAACTTCCAGTGGAAGCGAGACTTATACCAATTGGAGTTGGAATTAGTGGATCAATTGCATGATACTTTAAGGTCGGTAAAGCTAGCAAATGATAGAGGTAATAGAGTTGTGTGGAAGTTTAACAGGGAAGAAGTTTTTTCTACTAACTCTTTTGTGCAGGTACTGTAGTCAGAGACGCTTCAAGAAGATGTAACGAGTTATAGCTTCACCAAGAACTATATGAAAAGGCTTTATTCTACCAAGAGTAGAGTTATTCATTTAGTTTGTTTTAATTTGATAGACAGAGTAAATACTAAAGAAAGATTGTATAGGGTGAAAATCATTCATCAGGGTGATAACATATGTGTACTGGGTAAAAAAAAATGTTGAATATAGTCATTACTTATTTCTTGGTTGTGATTTTACTTGGTAGGTGTGGTGTACATGGCTATCTAATTTTGGGAGGTTGTGGTCAGTTCCGGATCTTTATTAGGAAAGAGGAGTTTAAGAAGTGGCTTATATGTTTCTTTTTCATTATTTAGAATATCTGGCTAGAAAGGAACGGATCTTTCATAATAAGAAAGCAGATGTATAAAAAGTTTTTCATAAATCAGTTGTTAGTTATAAAGCATGGAATAGTGTGGATCTCTTTTGTTGTTGTTGGCAATGCCAGTAATGACATTGGGAATAGCTTTTATTTTATGTTACATTGGGTATTTTTTTTGTGGCTTTGATTTTCTTTTCGTTCCACTTTATTATGTTGAGTTCGTTTATTCAAAAAAAAAAAAAAAGACTAACAAGAGCCACTTGACCTTAGAAACTAGAACAATCTAATAACAACTCATTCCTAATATCAAAGAGAGGGGCATAATAAATATGAGACCTATAGAAAGGTGTTATCCCTTCTTTGCCAAGTTATTAGTGACACAATTTGTTTTTCTTAAGGTGTGGACTCATTCAACTCTTTGGATATGTTCTGTCAGTAGGTCTATGTCTTTCAGTAGAGATTTGCAAGGATGAGTATATCTACATTCTTCTTTGATGAACTTAATGGCCATGCTTGAGTCCGATTCATCAATGACATGCGAAAACTCGTTGGCGGCAACAATTTGGAGGAATTTTATAATACCCAGAGTCTAACTTGCATGATTGAACAACTTCTAAGTTACAAGAGAACGCAAGAACAAACTTTCACATGTGGTTTCGGAAGACTCCACCACACTCGCGATATTTTTTTCATTGAAAAAAGAACTGTCTACATTGAGTTTTATACAATTCTTCACCAATGAATTCTATTTAATCAAGCTCACGTTCATTAGGGGCTTCATCTTGAGGAGGATGGTCTTGTTCATCACACTAATAATCTCATTTGATATGGCTCTAATAATCTCAGAGGCCGCAAGTGGAAGAGTGAGTTTACCTTCAAAATGAGTTTATTGCACAGGAACCAAAAAGATGAAATAGTCACACCAAAGATGCACAACCAATTAGTTCTATTGGATAGGTTGGCAATGAGTCATTCTCTTGTATTTAGGGAGAAAAATTGTCAATGATGCTTTGGGAATGGAAGAAATTCAAAACTAAGTTAGTACTGGGACATTCTCAAAACATATGATCGATGATTTTCTCAGCTGTTTGACATCTAGGACATTTTACAGTGATAGAAAAATGTCTTTTTCTTCGTTTATTATTTTTTAGTAGAGAATTATGAGCTACTAACCAAATAAAAGAACAAATTCTTTATGTACCTATCCAATTTTACACTAGTGTGAAGACGTTATATGTAGGTGTTGATTCCTTTGCAATAGACTAGTAGGTAGACTTTAGAGAAAAGAAAAAACTATCAGAGAAACGACCCCTGCCAATGCAATCTTCACCTTTCCATGGAGATAGGGTTTGTCATAACTGATATTATTTGAATAAAGTTCTCTGGCAGTCACTCATTTAGTTTCCTCGTATCCTATGTTCCTGAAACCAAGAAAAAAATCAGTTAGATTTAAGCATGTTTCCCAAAAGGATATTACCTGATTTGCATGATTTCTAATTTTTCAATGCTTAGCATCTAAATATGCTTCCAAAACCTTATGTGAAATTAGTTGCCAATGCGCCGTATCAAGTTGCTTTCAACATCATCCTAAGCTGAGTAAATACCCTTCCATAAATTAGAGTCATTTTTCTTTCTCAAGACTCTTGGAAGAATGTCATCACCGCGTTTATTCTTTGATATAAGAATTCTAGCCCATAAGGAATCCTTCTTTTCTACCAGACTCCATCCCCTTTCCAACATAAAGGCATGGTTAAGATTTTTTGTATGTCGAATGCCTAAACCTCTTAATTCCTTCGGTTTGAAAATTTTCTTCTAACTCACTAAATGAACTTTCTTTGATTGTTAGAAATCTCTCCAGAGGAAAGACAAGCATTTATGATCAATCAAGTTACTAGTTGTATTTAGTAAAATAGCAGTTTGAAAAACTAAGAAAAGAAGAGAGAACAGATTTTACCAGGATTGTTCTTCCTGCAAGGGAGAGAGAATATGCTTTCCAATTATTAAGTCTGGAATTCAACTTTTTAATGATGTTGCTATAGGCAGGTATTCTTTGATACTTATGATTGGAGGAGAGGAACTCCCAAATACTTTCCAAGATCATCAATTCTTAAAAAATTGAGAGTGTTGCTAATTTCACTTTTAATACTATTGTCCACATTCCTTAAAATGAAAATGTGGATTTTTTTCATTGCTCACTTTCTTACTAGAACTAGAATAAAAGGCTTCTAAGGTTTTATTAATAATATTGGCCTATTCTATACTATTCTCTGCAAAGAGGATGAGATTATCTGTAAAACACAAGTGGGAGAGCTTGAGGTTGTTCCTTTTAGGACAAATGAGCTTTCAAAATATGAGTTTCACTGTTGAACTGATGAGTTGAGAAAGTCTCTCCATACAAAGGATGAAGATATAAGGAGAAATTGGGTCCTCTTGTTGATTACCCTTTGAGGGAGAGAATTCGTCCAAGGCTTCTTCATTCCAAAGAATTCTCATCTTGGTAGTGGATATACAACAACAAACTAGATCAATGATGTTTTAGAGAAGACTGATATCAGAAAAAATGTCTCATATGAAAGACCATTTTAGCCAGCCGTAAACTTTCTCTAAGTCAATTTTTATCGCTATCCATCCTTTGGCACCTTTTTTATTTTTCATAGAATGGATCACTTCTTGGGTAATAGCAATGTTGTCGAAGATTTGCCTTCCGAAAATGAAACTGCACTAAGTAGGATCCACAAGTTTATCCCTCACTTTTCTTAGCCTATTAGCAAGAATCTTAGTAACTACTTTATATGATATATTACATAAGCTAATGGATTGCATCTGCTTCAAGTTAGTAACAATCTCAACTTTATGAATAAGAGTGATCAAAGTCTCATTAATTTCTTCAACATTATCCAGGTTAGAGAAGATATTCTAAACCAATATACATAAATCAGGGCTCACTATATCCTGTTATCTCTGATAAAAAAATAACTTGGATATTGTCTTTATCCGGCGCTTTCAAACTACCCATATGAAAAATGGAGTCCTTTATCTCCTAAGTAGTAATCGTGTAGCCAAACAAGGTGAGATTACTAGCACTTAAAGAGGAAAAAACTTTGTTGAGAATGAAAGGAGAATTAGGAAGGTCTCATCTTGGTGTAGCTTGGAGTAAAAGGTGGTAGCCATGCGTTCTATGCTAGAACAGTCTAACACCTAGTTACTATTATCATCCATGAAAATTCAATTTTATTCTTATACCTTTTCAATATAGTAATACCAAGAAGTATTTAGTATTCCTATCACTAAATTCTATCAAATTACATTTGGATTTTTGAAACCAAAATAATTTCTTGGGAGATGAATTCTTTGTACTATTTCCAAAGTTTGGTTTGAAGGTCTTCGAGAAAGAGATTGCTGTTCAGATTAAGACTTGTAACAATGCTACCAAATCTTCTAAGAATCTTATTTTTCCTAGAAAAAGATATTATCAAAGATAGAATAAATTTCAGGTATTCAAAGCATTTTGAAAATTAGATATGCAGTTAGACCAAGAGTTTCGCTAATTCTAATTATCTCTAACAACATTACCAAAATTCGGGTGAGTTAACCAAGTTGTTGTAAAACGGAAAGGTCACATTCTTCTATTAGGCAAGGTAGAGGAAGAGAGCCCTGCAGAAGGAGACGACTGTGATCAAACTTCATCATAGAGAGGTTCTTAATCATAGCTTCAGAATACACAATTTACCAGTCTAGATTGCAAAGGTCATGATCAAATCTCTCGACTAGATTACCCTTCTTCCATGTGAATGGCCATCCAATGTAATCCAAATCCAACAATCCACAATCAGACACACAAGATTAAAAATCAGCACAAATACCACTGTTATGGTTGGTATTACCTCCTTTCCTCTCATGATCATATAAGATAGAGTTGAAATTTTCTATAATGCACCGGGGGATACCAACACTTTAACTTATAGATCTCAAATCATTCCAAAGATCCTCCTAAACGCTCTTGTGGACTGCCATACACTGCAGCGAAGAGCTATAGAGCAGAGTTATTCTCCACAATCCTTATATGCACAAATTGAACATGGTAACCATGTCTGAATATCTTTTTGGTAATGTTATATGATGTAATCATTTTTTGGACTTTCTCTTTTCTTTACCCAACTTGTATGGTCTCTTCATGAGTGAAATTCTCATGCACTTCCATACCACATGGCTCCTCATTTGTTTCATCTTCAAGAACATTGAAGCGAGATCCCTCATCAATGCTAAGATCTCTCTCTTTATTGGACCCTTCCTTATTTAATCGTATTTCTCTCACCGAATTTTTATCTTTATTCCCTGAGATATACTTTTTAGATTTCTTCTTTATAAGTTGTTTAACCATCATCCAGAGCCCAAAATTTGGGTGATCTTGGTTATCAACTTGAAGCATAATCAAATTAGAATCTCCTTGATTGGTGCTATCATCATCATCAGTGACACGTGTGTGATTAGCTTCTTTCCTTTCCAATTCGATGGTGCTGAAAATCACCTATTGTTCAATGTTCTAACTTATACCATCATTGCATTGCTCGACTCTATAGCCATATTTTCAGCGATTAAAGCACATCAGATGCAAACCATCATACTCAATATTTAGAGAGCTCCCTAGAACTTTAATTCTTGGCACCAGTTTGTTAAACAAGTCAATTTCTACACAAATTCTTGCGAATTTTTTTCGAGAATGTATAGAGGTGGCGCGGTCAATTTTCAGCATAGAGCCAATTGTTGATCCAACCTTCCATAAGAAATGATGACTTTATAATTCAATGGAGAGATTAGGAACATGGATCCAAGCAGCAATCTTTTTTATGACACTTTCAAATGACAAAAAGAAAGGCATCAAACTCTGAATGACCAAATAATGACCCGCTATCATCCAAGAACCACCTAAAAAATGAACCAGAAAATAGTCACAATTCTTTTTGACCCAATCACAATTGAGTCGTTGTTCCATAAATCCCAAATTCACTCTCTTTTCCAGGACTTTGAAGATCAACATTGCATGCCAAGATTTGCACCATTCATCAAATTCGTCCTTCCACACTGGAATAATCTGGCATGGATCAAAGGACTCGTCAGACTTGGATAGCTCCACATTTTCTTTGTACCACCTATCTTCAAAATTAGGCTCATCAGCATTGATGGTCTCCTCCAGTATAATATTTTCCTCCATCATAGGCCCTGGTGAAAAAAGCAACGAGTCTTTATATGACTTGTTAGGCATCTTGGGAGAATTTGACTTTTCCTCTCCCAAAGTCTTCATGTCTTTGCTAAGCTAATTAAGATCAATCTCCTCTCTTGTTTTGACTTTTTTTAGCGCTTCTTTGCACCGAATTTAATTTTTGCTGAGAAACCCTAAGAAAACGTTTGTGAGTCATAATTCTTCCGTTCGTTTGTTATAGCTTATGGTAATCCGATCAATACTCAATCAACAAGTTAATACCATTAACAAAAATTCTACCTAAATTGTAAATCTCTATGCTAGCATAATATTAATCATGTTGATATAGTCTAAAAAAAATACAATTAATTTAGTCCCATAAATTTGGAATTAAATTAATTAAACACCAATTTTAAACTCGTATACTTTTTCATTTTTTTTCTACTTTCTCTATCAGCTCTGCAACAAACCCAACTAATACCTCTTTTTTTATCAAAGACTCTCCTACTAGCCAACGCCTTTTTAACGGTTACTTCTATTTCCTTGTTAATTAAACTAACCCACCATTCTAGATGAAACATTAAAATTATCCTAGCTAATTGCAAACACTATTAGTTTAACAATTTTTATATCAGTTTCTAAACTCCTTACCTGGCAAGTAAATTCTATCTGTCATTCTTGTTGCTAGTTGCTATTTCTTCCTAACTAAATCATTATTTTATAAATATTTATACAAAATGTGATAATACTATGGGAGATTATTATACTAATTTAATCAGTATAATATTTTAATTATTTCATAAATTATATATTATATAAATATAGTTGGTCATTTTATACTGTATAATTAAATATTATTTTTAAATTTGAAAAAATTTAAGTTTTAACTCCTATGTCATCTTGGAGGACTATACTTCATAGTTCATAACAACTTTTTCAACATCATATAAAAAATTTTCACTACTAGAAAACAAGTTATTACAGACGGATATTTCCGACGGATTTTATCCCACGGAAATACAGACGGAATTTCAGAGGAATTTTTTTGTCGAAAAATAAAAAAATGAATTAGCATAAATTACAGACAGAAAATAGAATCCATCGATAATTCTGTCGGTAAAATTATTTTTTTGGTAAAAAATAGTTACAGACAAAAAATCCGTCTGTAATTAAATAAGCAAAATGCTGCATTTTATTAAATTATTATAGACAGAAAATCCGTCTGTAATTTAAAATTTTCCGTCAAAAATATATTAGAATAAGAAGATGGGTCACTTTACTCCCGAATACTTCAGTTCACTTTTTTTCACGTTTCCTTGAATTACTCCCATGCCTTCTCTCTCTCTCTCTCTCTCTCTCTCTCTCTCTCTCTCTCTCTCTCTCTCCATTGAAGATGTGACGTCCTCCGCTGTCGCCGCCGCGGCTCGCGTCGCACGATCTCCTTCCACTGCTGCTCTCAATGCGTTTGCTCCTTTCGTCGTCACACGAGCTTTCTCGGCTGTGCTCTTGTCTTACGAGCTCCCTCCGCCGCCGCTCTCGCGCTGCTTCTTCTCTCCTCGCCGGAGGTTTGTCATCGTCTCTTCTCGTCGCTGTTAGTTCAGGCAGGCCTCCGCCTCCTTCTCGTCCCTAGGCCTAACCCTTTCATTGTGATTCTGTTTCGATTTCATTATCCCTAGCCTTAACCATGTTCCTTCCCTGTTTTTCAATATAGATAAACATTCATACTTTGTAATTTTGTAAAACATTAGGCATTAAGAGGAAAAAAGAAAGCAAAAAGAAAATGATGGAAGCCAATTGAAAAATATTCTGATATTTGTGTACCCTTTTCTGAATCCTCTACAAGTTCATCTTTCTAGTAATTCTCATTAAGTGTACATTTTTGGTGCCAAATGTTATGGTTATTGCTGAGTTACTTAGGGAATCAGAACTTATGATTACATCATAGCTCTGACAGAGCAAGAGCAAGAGCAGCAAGGAGTTGGTGGTCAACAAAGTCCTCAAATGTCAACTGTTAGCTCACTTACTGGATTCAGCAGTGCGAGCTCCTTCACTACGTTCCAGCATGGTTCGTGGTGCACACCACCACGCCTGTTCGATGAAGATCAGGTAACATTTTTTTTTAAAAATTCAACTTGCTTTTGGTATTAATGTGCATTCTTTGTCAAACATGACATCCCTGGTGCTTTTGTGTGTTCCATTTTCTTACATGGCACCATATGTTGCTTTCATTGGCTGCAGTTTGATGTAATCCCACCAGAAAGTGGTTCCATAAGCTTACTTGGAAAGAAGAGTATTAGAGAAGAACCATCTAAGAGAAAGAATCCTGGAGCAGTCAAAATTAGTCCTTGGACATTGGCGCGATTAAATGCATAAGAGGTTTCCAAGGCTGCTGCTGAAGCAAGAAAAAGGTACAAAATTCTGAAGCCTGTGGTGAGACACAATGATGCTTTCAGACTAGAGCCAGAGAGCAGTTTTGGTAGCCGGGGTCGACAAGTCCCCAGAATCAACAACAAACGGCGTGTTGCCAGCAAGCAGGGTTTCCTTCCTGCTGACATAGCTATGGCTTCCATGACAAATGTTTCTGCAAATAATATTGGTAAAGGTTTCAGTGGAGTGTCTAGCTTAGCCCCTCTTCAACTTGAACCACGCAGCGCATTTCATATGAGTCGAGCAATGTCAAGCTCAGCTGCGAATGTTGTGACTTCTTCTGATTTGTTATTGGAGGGACGAGACTTGCCTTAGAACAGAAACGTATGCAAGCAAATCCTTGCCAGGTAAATCCTTCTATTATTGCGGCTGAATATAAGCAATATTATGATCTATTAGGAAACATTACTAAATAACCTTTTCATATAGATGTATATAAGCAAACATTACTGTTGGAATATTATGATCTATTAGGTAAATCCTCCAAAGGACATGTATATAAGCAAACAAAAAGATCAGTAGTTTTTCAACATTACTAAATAACCTTTTCATATAGATGCTGAATATTATGATCTATTAGGAAATAATCACTAATGTTTTATACATGCTATACATATCCTTGTTGCTACACCTGGAAGACTTACAGATCATGTGGAGAATACTGCTGGCTTTGCAACTCGGCTGATGGGTGTGAAAGTGTTGGTGCTCGATGAAGCTGATCATTTACTGGACATGGGATTTCAGAAAGATGTTTTGAATACAGAGTTTATATTTTGAATTATAGTTCATGTATCAATGCACTTTGTTGATGTATGGTTATTACTTATTATTATAGTTGATGTATCAATACACTTTGTTTATGTTTTGAATTATATTGACTTGCTTGTTTATAGTACTTTTCTTTTAGTTTGATAATACGATGAATTTGTTTATGTTTTGAAATATTATAAATATTTGAATACAAATTAGATAAAAATTTGTATTAAATTTATATTTATTTTGTATGAAAATAAGTTTATTTTGTAATTAGAAAAATAAAAAAAATTCTATTTTACCTTACTGACGGATTTACAGACGGATTTTCTGTCTGTAATCAGAATGTAAGATGATTTTTCAAAGTTCAAATTACAGACGGAAAATATGTCAGAAAATCTCTCTGTAATTACAGACAGAAAATCCGTCTGTAATTACAGACGGAAAATCCGTCGGAAAATTCGTCTGTAATTACAGACAGAAAATTCGTCGAAAAATCCGTCTGTACCGTTTGTAATTACAGACGGAAAATCCATCGAAAAGTTCGTCGCCTTCGAAAAATGGATGCAAAATTTACAGAGAAAAAATCTGGCGGTAACTGGTAAAAATGCGTCGGTAATTTTTCGACGGAAAAAAATCCGTCGGTAAATAATTTTCGATGGGGCTTTTACAGAGGGACAAAATCCGTCGGTAATTTCGTCGGTAACCAAAAATCCGTTTGTAATAAAGACTAAATCTGTCTGTAAATCTGTCTGTATTAATCTATTTTCTAGTTGTGTTCAATAATGATACTTTAGATGTTAATAAGTTAAATGATGATTTTTAACAAATTTATAGAAATTTTTTTTGTTCCATTTTGAATTTATAACTTTCTAAAAATATAAATTTTCTAAAATTTGAATTAAAATACAAAATTTAAATTTCTATTATTATTCGTTTTATTTTTTTGATATTTTATTTGAACCCAAATGGAGTTTTTTTTTTTAATATTTATGTTTCAAAGTTAATATAGAATAAATGTCAATAAGTTGTGAAAGTAATAAATCGAATCAACCTTATTTGATTTACTACGTATATGTTGTATAGTAGTAATCGAATCATATTAATTTGATTTACATATTACACACTTCTCCAATAGTAAATCAAATCAATTTGATTTGATTTACATGTAAATAGCGTGATTCGAATTGAATACATAAAGTGTTTAAGACAGGTATATAACAAAAATTAGTTTATAACATCTGTGTAATTTTAAACTCCAAACTATTTATTCATGTGAATTTTCTAAATTTTTTTGTGCTTTTTATTTTTTCTATGTAAATACTCTATGTTCAACTTCACAAAATTTTGTGTTCATCAGTTTCATAAATATATGTATTTTTTGAATTTTTTAAATTTACAAAAAAAAAATTGAAATAAATAATAAAAAAATATATAAAAACAACAAAGAAGAAGAAAACGCAACTTTAAGAAAGAATTTGTGTTTTGTGTTGCAAACGTTTTTATTCTTTTTATTTTGTCTATGTAAATATTCTATGTTCAACTTTATAAATTCATGTATTTTTTAATTTTTAAAATTTTAGAGACAATTTTTTTTTAACAAAGTTTTAGAAAAAATATATAGAAATTTCTTTAAGAAAAGTATAGAAATTTGTGGATAAAAATACATAAATTCTGCATTTTTTCTCCACTTTGATGATGAATACAAAAATCTTTATTTTTACGACACAAAAACAAAACAAAAAAAGATTAGATTTTTGTGTTTATTAAAATATAATTCTATATTTAGTTTTGGTAGGATATATATCATGTTGAATAATTTTTTGTGAAATTTTTGTATTTGTTTAGCAAATATTTTCGTGTTTTAAGAATTTCTATATTTTTTTTTCTTCATATAATTATTTTGTGTTCAACTTCATAAATTTATATGTTTTATTGTTACTAAAATTTCTGTTTTTTTTTAATTGATAATTTGTTTGTAACAAATATTTAAAAAAATATTAAAATTCACAGAAATTTATGTGTTTCTTATTATTAAATTTTATGTGTTTTTTTTTTATTTTAGGACAATTTTGTTGAAACAAATGTTCGAAAAAAAATACAGAATTTTTTTAACGAAAACATATAAATGCATAAAAGAAAACACAAAATTCTAGTTCATTTTTTTTCTATTATCCTTCCCTTCTTCTAGTTCTATTTCTCTTTTTTTTTTTTTTTTTCTAAATAATAAGAATAAGAAGAGAGAGAAAAAAGCGAAATAGAAGAAAAGAAGAAAAAAAAACAAGATGATAATAATAATAATAATAATAATAATAATAATAATAATAATAATAATAATAATAATAATAATAAAGAAGAAATACATACGCATATTTTGCATGGACAATTTTTGTTAGACTAATAAGCCCTTAAATTAACTTCGGTCTTTAGTCTTTACTATTAAAGATACTAAATGTACGTTAACCTTGTAATATTAAATGTTTTTTAATAACTGATAAAAAATATATAAATTAAATATTGACTTTCTAAGTTTTTAACTCATTTAATTAATTTGAAAAACAAAAAATTTTCTCTCTCAAATCTTAACCAATGTATTTTTATCTTAGGACACTCTAGTGAATACTACGGTATAGATTAAAAAAATTATTCTATGTGTAGAAATACACATGTCAAGCTCTCAACATGATTTGATGCAAGATAGATAATAATCGTACTCTCAATAGGTTAAAAACATGTAGTTGCAACAAGACAAGTACTGCAGCGTGTATGTGCACGCAGAGGTCTGTAATGTTCTTAAAGCATTAACAATAGTGAATTATTGGCTAATTTAGCAAGCTATAATTGTTGTAAAATAAATAAATAAAAAAAATAAATATAAAATAAAAAAATATAAATAAAAAATTCTAATATTAATATTTATTAAATATTATTATTTTGATATAATTGAGATGATTCATATATATTTACTCTTTGTATGTTGATAAATGTATTTATAGATACTATGATGCACGAACACTGATACGGATACGGGACACGACATGATACGGGATACGCTGACACGCGAATTTTAAAATCTTATAAGACACGGGGACATGCATACATATAAAATATAAACTAGTTTTTTGATTTAGTGTCGATGAGTATCGTGTCCGAAATGTCTCCAACACGCGGACACGGTAACTAAGCGAAGTGTCCGTGCTTAATAATATAGATAGAGAATTGTTTTATGTAATATTGTATGTGTATTGTCTCAGACTTTGCTCCTCCTATTTATACACGTACAAAGGTCATCCTTTTCAACCTTTATTAAATTCAATCTCTTTTAATAATCTTAGCCTCCCACTATTGAAAAATTGAGCCACCCATATTGTAAAAAAAAGTCATACATTATTAATTGGCACACATATCACAACACTCTCCCTTAAATGTCCATTTAGAATTATATCTCATTAAAACCTTATTAAAAAAATCTAATGAAAAAAATTTTAGTGAAGAAAAAAGAGTACAATATCCTTTTTGATGAAGACTACCTCGTTAAAAACTTTGTCAAGAAAAATCTAATAGGGATAAAAACCCGACCAAGGAGGATTTTGGAAGTGACTTTGTAAATAAATCTGCCAGATCAATTATCACTTGAGAGGATTTATTGGACATCAATTGTTCATTGATTTTGAAGATCATGAGTGAAGAAGAATTTGGGAGAAATATGTTTTGTTCTATCACCTTTGATGTATCCACCTTTAAGTTGAGCAATGCATGTTGTATTATATTCAAATAGAATAGTTGGAGCTACTTTATGATCAGTCAGTCTACATGATGACAGAATATATTGGATTAAACTCTTGAAGCAAAAACATTCACGACTTGCTTCATGTATCTCTAGTATTTCAGCATGATTAAAGGATGTTACTGCTATCGTCTATTTTGTAGAACTCCATGATATAATTGTATCACCATATGTGAATAGATATTCTGTTTGAGATCTTCATTTGTGTAGATCAGACAAGTATCCTGCATCTGCATAACTAACTAATTGTGACTTAGATTCATATGGATAAAGGCATAAAGTAGTCTCATATCAACTGTTTCATGAAGATATTGAGATATTTGTTTGATTCTATTCCAATGTCTTTTGGTTGGAGAGGAATATACATTGCTAGTAAATTTACAGCAAATGATATGTCAGGTCATGTATTATTAGCAAGATACATTAGTGCTCCAATGGCACTGAAATATAGTACTTTAGGACCAATGATATCTTCATTTTCTTCTTTAAGATGGAATTAATGATTTTCTACATCCAAAGATCTTACGATTATTAGGGTACTTAATGGATGTGATTTATCCATATAAAATCTCTTCAAGATCTTTTCTGTGTATGTTGTTTGATGAATAAAGATCTCATTATTTGTATGCTCGATCTGCAGACCGAGACAAAATTTAGTCTTTCTAAGATTTTTCATCTCAAACTCTTCTTTTGGAACTTTTATAATTGTTGGAATCTCTTAAATAGTTTCAATGATATTTAAATCATCAACATACACAGCAATTATAATGAATCTAAATGCAGATTTCTTTATGAAAACACATGGGCATATATCATCATTTTTGAATCCGCTTTTGGCCAAATACTCAGTAAGACAATTATACAACATTCGTTCAGATTGCTTGAGACCATATAAAGATTTTTGCACTTTGATTGAGTATAACCCTTGGGAATATTTATTAAATGGTTTAGATATTTTTAGTCCTTTAGGAATTTTCATATAGATATCACGATCTAATGATCCGTATAGATAAGCTATCACCACATCCATTAGATACATATGTAGCTTATGGTATGTGAATAAACTGATCAAATAACGCAATGTTATTGCATTTACTACATGGGAATATATTTCTCCATAATCTATACCAGGCCTTTGTGAAAAACCTTGTGCGATAAGTTGAGCTTTGTAGCGTACAACTTCATTTTTCTCATTTTGTTTTCTCACAAATACCCGTCTGTGTCCAACATGTTTTACATCTTTTGGTGTATGGACTACAGGTCCAAAGACTTCACCTTTTGCAAGTGAGTCTAACTCAACCTTCATAGCTTCTTTCCATTTTCGTCAATCATTCCTTTATCGACATTCTTCGACTGTTCTTGGCTCAAGATCCTTACTTTCGTGCATGATGTGTAATGCCACATTATATGCAAATATTTCATTACATAATTTATTGACATCTCATCATTTCCACAATTTTCATAATTTTTAGGTACCTGAACGTTTTCTAGCGTCAACATTATATTAGAATTTTGGATAATTGCTGGTGTCCTTTTTATGTCTTTATCTTTCTCAATAGGAGTAATATTTATCTCGGTAATATCAAATGCCTCTTTTCTTTTTCAAGGATTTTTGTTTTGGAATCAATTAGTCTACCACGCTTCTAGTGTGTACTCGTTTTAGTAGCCATTTATCCAACATCAATTTGAATTGGGACATTTTCAACTAGTATGTAGAATTTGGTTATCCTTTTTGTATCAGAAAATACATCAGGCAATTCATTTGCTATTCTTGTAAATGTATAATCTTTTGAACTTCTAGTTCATATTGTCCTGTTCGTGGGTCTAGATGCATTAACGATTATGCATTCCAATTAAGTTCTTTCTCAAGTGCCTTATTCTCTTCTCCCAATGCTAAAAACGTTGATTAATCAAAATTACAATATACAAATTGGGCTTTAAACACATTTCCTGTTTCTATATCAAGATACCTCACTATAGAGAGAGAATCATATCCCACATAAATTCTTAATTTTCTTTGGGATCCTATTTTGGTGCGAGAAGGTGAGACAATTGGAACATATATCGCACACCCAAATCTTCTCAAATGAAAAATATTTGTCTGCTGGCCAAAAGCTAATTGCAGGAGAGAGAATTGATGGTAACTTGTTGGTCTCAAATGAATAAGTGTTGTGATATGTAAAATCGCATGCCCCAAACAGAAATATGGAGATTTGTTTTCATAAGTAAGGATTTAGTAATTAATTGGAGGCGTTTAATAAGTGATTTTGCTAACCCATTTTGTGTGTGAACGTTAGCTACAGGATGTTCAACACTTATTCCGTTAGTCATACAATAAGCATCAAAGGCTTGGAAAGTGAATTCACCAACATTATCAAGGCGAATTGCTTTGATTGGATTTTTTGAAAAATGTGATTTTTAATCGAATAATTTGAGCAAGTAATCTCGCAAATGCCAGGTTTTGAGAAGACAATAAGCACACATATGACCATCTTGAAGATGCGTCTATTAGGACCATAAAACATCTAAAAGATCCACATGGGAGATGAATTGGTTCACATATATCTCCTTGAATTTTTTCTAGAAGTTCAGGGGTTTCAAATCCAAATTTTACTGGTGATAGCCTTACAATTAACTTTCGTTAAGAACATACGACACAATAGAATTTACTAGATTGAAGAACTCTTTGATTCTTTAGTGAATGTCTATGGAAATTTTTAATAATTCTCCGCATTATAGTTGTTTCAGGATGTCCTAATCAATCATGCCAAATTATGAATTTATTTGGGTTAATAAATTTTTGATTTACAATGGCATGTGATTCGAATTTCACTGATTTTAGTATAATATAACCCATAAAAAGTGAAAGTAATCTTTCTAATATAATTTTTTTATTTGAATAATGAGTTGTGATATATAAGTACTCATGATTTTTCTCATTCATATTTTCAATATGATATTCATTTCAGCAAATATCTATAGAACTCAACAAGTTCCTTAGAGACTTAGTAGACAATAATGTATTATTTATTATGAATTTTGTTTGATAAGTGGATTTCTTATACGCTTTTTCATTGCATTTTCATATTGTTTTTAGTTAGATTTTAGTAATTTTAGTAAGTTTTAGTGTAAAATTCACCTCTTGGATGATACTTTGATTTTTTGTGATTTTCCTATGATTTTAGGTAATTTTTGGACAAAATTAGCAAGATTGGCAAAGTTTTGCTCAGAGCTCAAGAAAGGATAGCAGATGCTGTCAAGTCCTGACCTCCGTGTACTCCAACAAGCATTTCTTAAGTTACAGTGGTCCAATTGATGCACTCTCAATGGATTTGGAAAGCTAACTTTCAAAGCTTTCCAGCAATATATAATAGTCTATACTTCTCTTCTAGATCACTGCCCCTAATTGGCGTTGAACGTTCACATCTAAAGTTCAACGCCCAAGAAGGACCAAAGCCCAACGTTGAACATCCAAGACTGGCGTTCAATGCCACCAAGGGACCAAGGGAGCATGCACTCACCCTCTAACTGGCATTCAATGCCCATCCTCCAAGTTGAACGCCAGGCTTGGACGAAGCACAAGACCAAAGTGGGCCCAAAGTGGATTTTAGCACTCCTTAGCTTATGCAGTCTTATCTTTGTACTTTTTAATTTTAAATTAACATCTTTTAGGGTTAGCATCTCCTATATATAGAGGATATCACTTAGGTTTATGCATCAGCTTGTATCATACTTTTACTTTCAGACCTTAGTGTTCTCTGTAAAGTATGAGCAACTAAACCTCCTAGGTTAAGGTTAGGAATTCTGCTGATTCCTATGAATTAATAATATTGCTGTTTCTATTTCAATATATGTTTGATTTCCTTCTATGATGTATTGTCATTCTTCATCCAAATGAAACTGGGTATGTCCCTTTTTCTACATGAGCTCTGTACGGGTCCTGATCCGGATAGTATTGAGTTAAAGCTTGAGAATACATCACCTGAGCCAATAACTCATATGGGCTAATCGAGGATAAGTGACATATAATCCGGTTAGTTATGGGTGATGAGGTTCTTGTGGCGCTAAGGCTAGAATCATAGAGCATCATTCTCCGATCCAGAAGATCTGACCTTGTCTGTGGCATTTTGAGTAGGATCAATAAAAGGAGAGTGAATTCCATGGGCTTCATCTTTGGCCATGTTAAATGACCATTGACAACGGTGTTTGATATGGTTTAAAGGAGATTAACTTGATGAGAGTGACGGAGAAAAAAATGTCGGTAAAGATTTTCACAAAAAAATTGCGTTGCAAGTATAGTTCTAAACCAACAAATTATCCTCGGTCAACGTTTAAATTGTTTGTCACTTAAGCAAACCCAATAAAATTAACCGAAGTATCTAAACCTCGGGTCGTTTCTCAAAGAAATTACAGGGAAGTGTAGTTTATTATTGGCTATGAAAAAGTATATTTTTGGGCAATAAGAAATAAGAAAGTAAAATGGCAAGAAAATAAACTAATAACTAAGAAAGCTCTTAGCAAGGAAAGAGAATTAGAAGTCCTATCCTCATTATCATCGTCAATTGTGATGGTAAATATAAATTGCCTTCACTTAGTTAACCTCTAACTAATAAAGGAAAGTCAAGTGCATACAATCAACTTGAGTTCACAAGTCCTAGTTAACTCATAGGGAGAGACTAGATTTAGTGAAGTTCAAGTTAACCAGCAACCTTCAATTACCAATCAACAAGAGACTTTGACAACTCAAGAGTCTCTAATTAATCAATCCAAGTCAAGAACATAAAAATATATTTTAAAATCCAACCAAGCATTTTATCAAATACTTGGAAGGCACAAAATAAAAGCATGGAAAAGTAACAAGAAACAGTAAAATCTAACAAATGCAAGGAATCAATAACCAACAATTAAAGAAAGAAGCAATAAACATGAAATACCTCAAATTGCATTAAAAGGAAAAATTGAATCTAACAAGAAGAGTTCATAAACTAAATTGCAAAAATAAAGAAATCAACAAGAAGAGATAAAATAAGATACTAGAACAATAAAAGGTAGAAGAGAAACTAAATTAAAGCAAGATGGAAATCTGAATTTGAGAAGAAATAAAACTAAAAGAAACCCTAAAACCTAGAGAGAGGAGAGAGCCTCTCTCTCTAGAAACCTACATCTAAAACCTAAAGTGTGAATGAATGAAAAGTAAATAGTGAATCCCTTTTTCAGCTCCACTCTACAGCCTCTTATCTTCAATTTCGGGCCTGAAATTGGGTCAAAAGCAGCCCAGAAATCGCCCCTAGCATTTTCTCGTAACTGAGGCACGTGACGCTTGTCACGCGTATGCGTCAGTCACGCGTACGCATCGATGGATATTGAACTAGCCATGCGTACGCGTCATCCACGCGTGCGCGTCATTTTTCTGCTACACCAATCACGCGTACGTGTCGTCCATGCATGTGCATCGGCTCCAGCTTCTCAAATCCTCAATTTCTTGTGTTCCTTCCACTTTGGCATGCTTCCCTTCTATCCTCTAAGCCATTATTGCCCTATAAACTCTGAAATCACTTAATCCACGAATCACGACATCGAATGGTAATAATAAAGAATTAAAAATTAGTAATTTTAAGGCCAAAGAAGTATGTTTTCAATTATAGCACAAAATTAGGAAGGAAACTTAAAAACATGCAATTTACATGAATACGTGGGAGAATAATTGACAAAATCCACTCAATTCAACACAAAATAAACCATAAAATAGTGGTTTATTAATCTCCCCACACTTAAACATTAGCATGTCCTCATGCTAAGTTCAAGGGAACCAAAAGAGTGAAGGAAAAATAGTAAGACTTATGCAATGTAACTTATCTATATGAATGCAACTACATGCTAAATGTTTCTACCTACTTGATTAAAAGTAAATCAATCTTCCAAGAACAAATATGAATTGGATTCCACTAATTCAAATCATAAAATGAAGTACAAGTAGACTTGCAAGAAGGAAGCTCATGAAAGCCGGGAACAAAGAATCAAGCATCGAACCCTCACCGGAAGTGTATACACTCTAATCACTCAAGTGTTTGAGGTTCGATTATCTCAATTCTCTACTAATCTTGCTTTCTAAGGCTTGCTCTTCTTCTACCAACCAACAAAAATTTAATGCACGAATACACATATCAAGAGGTCTTTTAAGGGTTGTAATGGGGTTAGAGTTAAGGTAGGATTGTATTTGGTCAAGTGGGCTAAAATCTGAATCTTTGATTAACCTAAACTTCCCACCTAACTTAAGACAATCCATGTAATCAAAATACAAAATCTAACTACCCATTAACTATGTTTCCACATATTCATGCATCCTAATTTGAGTACAACTCATATGCATTGCTACCACCATTTACTTTGGGGCATTTTGTCCCCTTTTTATTATTGTTTTTTTTTCTTTTTTTTCTTTTTTCTCTCTTTTTTTTCTTATTTTTCTCAACGCATATGATTAAGGTGTTGAATGTAGAATATGTGCTCAACTATCTTTTTCACATTTTCACAAAAATATACAATGCCAAATTCCCAAACCAAATATTTTGAAACCCAACTTTTTCACATTTAATTCATGTACACTCTCACTAGTCTAAGCTAACCATGAACTCAAATTAGGGACATTTATCGTTTTCCGCTTAGAGTTAGTGATGTACTAAAATAGAGAACAAAGGGATAAAATAGGCTCAACATTGGTTTGCAAAGGATGATGAAAGGGTAAGACCATATGGGTATGTAAGCTATAGTGAAACAAGGGCCTCAATCATATAAATGCCTTCATTCATCAAATAATGGAAATATAGAATCAATCAAGACAAAGATCACAATCTTAGAGAGAATAACACACACCGAAACAAAATATTGGTTGATAAGATGCAACCAATCAAATAGGTTCAAAAATCTCACTAGGTTTGTGTGTTCGAGCTCTAAAACCATGTTCCAAAAATAAAATTCTTCAAGAAATTTCAACAAAAAATTTAATTCAAATTCGTGAAATGCTCTAAAATAGTTTCTTGGACAAGAAATTCATCACTTCAACCAAGTAGTACATAAATACAAGCAACTAACTACACATGCAAGATTAAGAATTGGTGTTGGAAAAGGAAGTAGTTACCCACAGAAGTCGGTCTTGACCTCCCCAAACTTAAAGATTGCACCATCCTCAGTGCATGCAAATACGAGCTAAGTGGAATAGGGTTGCTACAACTGATGAACTCCTGCAAAGGGTTATGTAGAGGAACTTGTTGCTTGCCCCATTTAGAAGCTTTTTCTTTCCCTTCTTGGTGGCCAGCCTAAAAAGAGAGAAAAAGACGGAAGGTTAAGCCCAAGAAGAAAGCAAATAGAATATAGGTGGGGATAATGCCAAATAAGAATGGTGGTTCTCAACTACATGGTAGCTACAAAATGTCAGTGAGAAAACAATGTAAGCAAAGGGCATATCAACGGTGCAAGAATTGCAACAATGGGTAGGAAAGAGAGGGTCATGAAAGACAATGTGAGTTCATATCAATGCATAAAGAAGTCAAGTAACAATAGAGAATAAGCATTGATCTAAAAATTTCATTACCCAATCAATATGAAACAAGTCACGAGGCATCAAAACAATGCATGTAGTATTCAATAGTTGAATAAGAAAATTCAACACCAATGGAAAAATAGCAAACTTAAAATGCAATGAATGAAAATATGCGAATGCAATAAGCAAAAGAAAAGAAAGAGGATAAAAATGAGAAGTGGAATGTTGAAGAGAGGGAGAATAAGAAAGTAAGAAAGGGAGAAAAGAAATGGGAGGAGGGAAGAAGAAAGGAAGAAAGAAGAAGAGGAAGTAGGAAAGAAGTGAAGAAAGAAGAGAGAAGAAAGAAATGGGGAATGGAACAGCGCAGGGATGCGACGCGGACGCGTCGCTCATGCGTACGCATGGGGTGCAAAAGAAGAAGGTGACGCATACACGCCTTTCACGCGTACGCGTGGGAAGTAGAAAAGAGGAGACGACACGTAAGCCTTGGTCACGCATACGTGTGATAACTGTTCGTGCTAGACGCACGAAGCTGGCAGCATTCCATCACAACTCTCCGGTTGGGTTGTGATGCGTACGTGTCAGCGAGCCGCACGCGTGGGTTGGGTTGTGCGCCTGGCACCCCATCCGCATGGTTCCAGTGCAACTCTCTGGTTTTTGTACTAGAGGTTACAACCTTCAATATGGCACATGCGCGTCGGCCATGCGCACGCGTGAGGCTTTTTTTTAACATGAACAGAGGCAAAATGCATAATTGAAAAATTTCACGCACATCTAATGAAACAAAGATAGGAAAATAAGTAAAAAGCTATAGAAAAAGAAGATCATACCATGGTGGGTTGTCTCCCACCTAGCACTTTTAGTTATTGTCCTTAAGTTAGACATTTTGTGGGGTCCTTGCTAGGGTGGATTATGCTTGAACTCTTCCTTGAATCCCCACCAATATTTGCATTTTCAATATCCACCGAGATCCCAAACTAGGCACATTAAGCTTCCAAGCAAATTTGAACAAGTGATAAGGCCCCAGGATTGATGATGGTTGAGGTGTATTCCGGGGTCCCAAACCTTGTTTGTCATCACCTATCCTTCTTGATCTTCATGCTTCCATTTGGGTGACAAGGTTGAAGAATTCTCATTTAAGCACCAAGACATCTTCCTAGACCCAATCAATTTAGAACTATACCTACCATTGCACTTAGACCTTGAACTTCCAACCATAATGAATCTAGCATTGTGTTGCCAACCAGTAACCATCTCCCTTTTACTCTTAAAACCACAAAGAGATCTATGTTGCCCATCCGTTTCTAACAAAGCATATTCAAGTGGGAAAGTAAAGTTTAAGGATAGGAATTTTACCCACTTGAATATTGTGTTGGATGGTAATGGTTTCGGGAGAGGTGTTTCTAATGACCTTGCGAGCTCCACTCCCTTGTGCTCTTCTTTGAATTCTTCCACCTCTTTTCAAGCTTCTTCAACTTCAACTGCTCCCTTTTCAAGTTCTTCTAATTCTTCCCCGCCACTCAAGTCATAAGCTGGAGGTTGAGAAAAGTTTACCTCAACATCACTTTCAGATTCAATCGAAGAAGGTTCTTCAAACTCAAGGAGTTCAATTGCGGATGCAAATTCATCACTAGGAAGACTTGATTCATGGTCATCATCACCAAGGAAACTTTCCTCTTGATCTATTCTGCCCAATTCGTCATAGGGAACATGCCTCGAAGGTTGTGCACTATTCTCCTCAACATCAATTTCAAGCTTCTTGGAGGGAGGTTCTATGACTTGAGATTCCCATGGAGGTTTCGCATCTTCTAAGTCTTCAACCACTTCTTCCTCTTCAACAATTATAGCTTCCTCCAATTGTTCTAATACAAAATCCTACTCCTTGTTCTCCACCAGAGTTTCTAATCTCTCCTTCATGCTACACTTTTCTATTGATTCTCCACAGTTGGCAATGGGAGTGCTTTGAGTGCATGAGTATTGGGAGGCTAAAGTGTTTACTACTTCGGTCAAGGTAGCCACGAATTCTAGTGTCCTCCTTTGAGTTTTACGTTGCTCTTGAAGTAATAAAGTGAGAGAATCATCCATTGGGGCTTGGGGTGGATAGGAAGGTTCATTATTTGGGAGAAAGGGTTCATAGTAGGAAGGTGGTTCTTCTTGGTGGAAATATGGAGGTGGTGTATATTGAGGTGGTGGTTCTTGGGAGTAATTGTGTTGGAATTGTTGTGGTTCTATAGATTTTCTTTCATAATGGTCACAAGGGTGAGGTAAGGAAGGTTGGTTGTATGATGGATATGGGTCATAGGATGGTGTTTGGTAAAATGGGGCTTGTGAGTATGGTGGTTGAGGGCTATATTGAAGAGGGGGTTCATAGGTATATGGTGGTGGTTATTGATTGTCATAAAGAGGTCCACCATAATCATTGTCTTGGTATGCATCATGGAATGGTTGTTGCTCATAGTACATTGGGGGAGGTTGTTGCCAAGAGGGTTGATCAAATTCTTGTGGCTCCTTCCATCTTTGATTGTCCCATCCTTGATACAAGCCTTCATTGTAATCTCCACTTCCTACAACATAATTGTTACCACACTCATAGCCAAAGGGGTGAGAATTCATGATAGCGAGAGAAAATAAAAACAAATACTAACAAAAAGTAAGTGATGTATGAGAATTTACGTTGGTCTAGAATCAATCAAAGACAAGAATCAATTCGTTGGTAGCATAGTCCAAACCAACAATGAATTTTCACAATCAAATATTAAATCTAATACAAAATAACCGAGATTAATTAAACCTCGGGTTGTCTTCCCTAGGAGTTACAATTAAGTGTACAATTGTACATTTATTGGCTAGGGAAGAGAGCATGGGGAATTGGGAATGAAGGCAAGAGAGCAAGAAATATAAAATACAAGAATTGAAACAAGCATGCAAGGAATTGAAAAGAAGGCAATTAAAGGACACTTGGCAAGAAGTGGGTAATCTAGGTTTCCTATCCTAGTTGTGGACCACAAACATGGAAATTGTGTGGAATCAATCCAAATCAATCAATCCTCCTTGAGAATTAGTCAAAAGACGTAATTGATCTCAATCCATAAGTCCTAATCAACTCACTAATTACTTAGTGAAAGACTAGCGTCAATGAAAACCAAATCAATTAACTAATCTCACACAATGCGGAATGAACATCCACAACTCAATTTCACCCAAACACCTAATTTCTCAACCAAGGAATTAAACGTGCAAGAAATTAAACATCAAAATAATAAAAGTTAAAGCAATTAAATGCAAGGAAAAGAAATGGCAAGAAAGTAACTTAACATGCAAGAAAGTAAATGAAAGCAAGTAAAAGTCAAAGCAATAAAACTTCAAATGCAAGAAACCTCTTGGCAAGTAATTGAGAGCTAAGGCTACCTATCCTAGTCATTGACCACAAACATATAATGATTATGAAGAGTTAATCCTACTTAGTCAATCTTACATCGAAGATAAGTCAAATAGGCATAGTTGATTTCAATCCCTAAGTCCTATGTCAACACTAAGGGGTCACATAGAGTCAAGGGAGACCAAATCAACTAACTACTCTAATATATCAAACAAGAATGGACATCAGTGACTCAAAGGAGACCAAAGTCAACAATTTCAAGCCAAGAGTGGAGAAAAACTAAGTAAAAACTAAGCCAAACATTTTATCAAACACTTGGTGTGCATGGAAATAAAATAATATTAAAATACATTAAAATAAATTCTAAAACTACCAAAGCAAGAAAATAGCAATAACAACTAAAGAAATCAATAAATGAACATAAAACATAAATTGCATTAAATGAAATTAAAATTGACAAAGAGTATTCATAACATGAAAAGTGACATAAAAGAGAAATTAAGAAGAAGAACTAAGAGAAGTAAGATAATAAAGTAAAGAAACATAAATGAAACTATATTAAAACATGAATTAAAGACAGAAATTAAAGGAAATTAAACTAAACCTAACCTAATTCTAGAGAGAGGGGAGCTTCTCTCTCTAGAAACTAAGAGAAAACATCATAAAAACTAAACCTAATTGCCCCCCTTCATCCTTCTTCAATTTGGCCTTAAATAGCTTCAAAAAATGAGTTGGATTGGGTTTTGGGGCCCAAAAATCGCTGCCAGCGAGTTGCAATTAATGAGGTAATGTGCAGGGACCTGTGCGGACGCATGATGAGCGGACAATTTATACGCTTTTTGACATTGTTTTTAGTATATTTTCAGTAGGATCTAGTCACTTTTAGGGATGTTTTCATTAGTTTTTATGTTAAATTCACATTTCTGGACTTTACTATGAGTTTGTGTGTTTTTCTATGATTTCAGGTATTTTCTGGCTGAAATTGAGGGACTTGAGCAGAAATCAGATTCAGAGGTTGAAAAAGGACTGCTGATGCTGTTGGATTCTGACCTCCCTGCGCTCAAAGTGGATTTTCTGGAGCTACAGAACTCTAAATGGCGCGCTTCCAATTGCTTTGGAAAGTAGACATCCAGGGCTTTCCAGCAATATATAATAGTCCATACTTTGGCCAAGAATAGATGACATAAACTGGTGTTCAACGCCAGCCTTCTGCCCAAATCTGGCGTCCAGCGCCAGAAAAGGATCCAAAACCAGAGTTGAACACCCAAACTGGAACAGAAACTGGAGTTCAACTCCACAAATGGCCTCTGCACGTGCAACACTCAGGCTCAGCCCAAACACACACCAAGTGGGCCCAGAAAGTGGATTTATACATCAATTACTTACTCATGTAAACCCTAGTAGCTAGTTTATTATAAATAGGACCTTTTACTATTGTATTAGGCATCTTTGGATTACCTTATGATCCTTTGATCACGTTTTGGGGGCTGGCCATCTCGGCCATGCCTGGACCTTTCACTTATGTATTTTTAACGGTAGAGTTTCTACACTCCATAGATTAAGGTGTGGAGCTCTGCTGTTCCTCAAAGATTAATGCAAAGTGCTTCTGTTTCCTATTCAATTATTCTTATTTCGCTTCTAAGATATCCATTCGCACCCAAGAACGTGATGAAGGTGATGATTATGTGTGACGCTCATCATCCTTCTCCCTTATGAACGCGTGCCTGACAAACACTTCTGTTCTACATGAAATAAGCTAGAATGAGTATCTCTTAGATCTCCTAACCAGAATCTCCGTGGCGTAAGCTAGAATGATGGCGGCATTCAAGAGAATCCGGAAGGTCTAAACCTTGTCTGTGGTATTCCGAGTAGGATTCAATGAATGAATGACTGTGACGAGCTCCTAACTCGCGATTGCAGGGCGTTAGTGACAGACGCAAAAGGATAGTAAATCCTATTCCAGCATGATCGAGAACTGACAGATGAATAGACGTGCCGTGACAGGGTGCGTGAGCATATTATTCACTGAGAGGATAAGATGAAGCCATTGGCAAGGGTGATGCCTCTAGACGATTAGCCGTGCCGTGACAGGGCATTGGATCATTTTCCCGAGAGATGACCGAAAGTAGCCATTGACAGTGGTGATGTATCACATAAAGCCAGCCATGGAAAGGAGTGAGACTGATTGGATGAAGATAGTAGGAAAGCAGAGGTTCAGAGGAACGAAAAGCATCTCCATTCGCTTATCTGAAATTCCTACCAATGAATTACATAAGTATTTCTATCCCCTCTTTTATTTATTATTCGAAAACACCTTTATCACTTTATATCTGCCTGACTGAGATTTACAAGGTGACCATAGCTTGATTCATACCAACAATCTCCGTGGGATTCGACCCTTACTCACGTAAGGTATTACTTGGACGACCCAGTGCACTTGCTGGTTAGTTGTATCGAAGTTGTGAACCATGGTATTGGCACCATGTTCTTGGCGCCATTACCAGGGAAAGAAAGAGCCATGAATTTTACATCATTAAAGTGTAATCACGATTACGCGTACCAAGTTGCTCACGTTGCCAGGGATTGTTCGAGCCTGGACATCACAATTTTGTGCACCAAGTTTTTGGTGCCGTTGCCGGGGATTGTTCGTGTTTGGACAACTGACGGTTCATCTTGTTGCTCAGATTAGGTAATTTTCTTTTTATTTTATTTTCAAAAATTTTTCAAAAGTATTTCTAAAATTTTCTCATCTGTTTTCGAAAATAATAAAAATGTTTTCAAAAAATTTTTTATTCAAAATTTTTAAGAATGAATTCTAGTGTTTCATGAAGCATGTTGAAGCCTGGATGGCTGTAAAGCCATGTCTATTCCTTTGGGAATGAGTATGTCAGGCATGTCATATCTGAATTAAATGCTGAAGCTTGGCTGGCCATTGGCCATGTCTAGTGTTTTGGACTGGAGCTTTCTTTGAAAGCTTGGCTGGCTAGTGAGCCATGTCTAATTCCTGGACTGAAGCTTTAGACTAAGAATGCAAGATTCCTGGAATTCATATTAAAAATTTTGGAATCCTTATTTTCCCTTTTCAATAAATTTTCGAAAAAAATCCGAAAAAATTAGAAAATCATAAAAATCAAAAATATTTTCTGTTTCTTGTTTGAGTCTTGAGTCATATCATAAGTTTGGTGTCACTTGCATATGCATCTTGCATTTTTTCGAAAATATCATGCATTCATAGTGTTCTTCATGATCTTCAAGTTGTTCTTGGTAAGTCTTCTTGTTTGATCTTGATGATTTTTTGTTTTGTGTCTTTTCATGTTTATCATATGCATTCTTGAATTCTTAGTGCGTAAGCATTAAAGAATTCTAAGTTTGGTGTCTTGCATGTTTTCTTTACATTAAAAGTTTTTCAAAATTGTGTCTATGATGTTCATCTTGGCATTCAAAGTGTTCTTGGTGTTCATCTTGACATTCATAGCATTCTTGCATGCATCACATGTTTTGATCTAAAAATTTCATGCATTGCATAATTTTCATGTTTTTCATAAAAATTTCAAAAATCAAAAAAATATCTTTCCCTTTTTCTCTCATCAAATTTGAAAATTGAGTTGACTTTTTCAAAAATTTTTAAAAATCAAATTGTTTCTCATGAGTCAAATCAAATCTTCAATTTGAAAATCTTATCTTTTTCAAAATCTTTTTCAAAAATCAAATCTTTTTCAAAATTCTTAATTATTTTCGAAAACTCCAAAAATATTTTTCAAAAATCTTTTTCTTATTTTTCGAAAATAACATAAACAATTAATGTTTTGATTCAAAATTTCAAGTTTGTTACTTGCTTGTTAAGAAAGATTCAAACTTTAAGTTCTAGAATCATATCTTGTGATTTCTTATGAATCAAGTCATTAATTGAGATTTTAAAAATCAAATCTTTTTCAAAACTAATTTCAATCATATCTTTTCAAAAATATCTTCTTATCTTATCTTTTTCAAAAATATCTTTTCAAAATATCTTTTCTAACTTCCTAACTTCTTATCCTTTCAAAATTTGTTTCAACTAACTAACTAACTTTTTGTTTGTTTCTTAACTTTTTCAAAACTACCTAACTAACTCTCTCTCTCTCATTTTCAAAAATATCTTCCCCCTTTTTCAAAATTTCTTTTTTTATTTATTAATTATTTTATTTTTTTTAAATCTTAATTTTCGAAAATCACTAACATTTTTTTCAAAAACTATTTTCAAAAATCACTAACTCCTTTTCAAAATTAATTTTCGAAAATTCCCTCCTTCTCTCTCATCTTATTTTATTTATTTATTCATCTACTAACATCTCTTCCTCACATCATCACCAAATTCGAACCCCCTCCTCTATCTGTGTTCGAATTTCTTCTTCTTTTCTTCTACTAACAATAAGGAACCTCTTTACTGTGACATAGAGGATTCCTCTTCTTTTCTTTTTTTCTCCTCTTTCTTATGAGCAGGGACAGAGAAAAAGGCATTCTTGTTGAAGATGATCCAGAACCTGAAAGGACTCTGAAGAGAAAATTAAGAGAAGCTAAATTACAACAATCCAGAGACAACTTGATTGAAAATTTCGAACAAGTAAAGGAGATGGTAGCCGAACCCAACAACAATGCAAGGAGAATGCTTGGTGACTTTACTGCACCTAATTCCAATTTACATGGAAGAAGCATCTCCATTCCTGCCATTGGAGCAAACAACTTTGAGCTGAAACCTCAATTAGTTTCTCTGATGCAGCAGAACTGCAAGTTTCATGGACTTCCATCTGAAGATCCTTTTCAGTTCTTAACTGAATTCTTGCAGATATGTGATACTGTTAAGACTAATGGAGTAGATCCTGAAGTCTACAGGCTCATGCTTTTCCCTTTTGCTGTAAGAGACAGAGCTAGATTATGGTTGGATTCTCAACTCAAAGACAGCCTGAACTCTTGGGATAAGCTGGTCACGGCTTTCTTAGCCAGGTACTTTCCTCCTCAAAAGCTGAGCAAGCTTAGAGCTGATGTTCAAACCTTCAGACAGAAAGAAGGTGAATCCCTCTATGAAGCTTGGAAAAGATACAAACAGTTGACCAAAAAGTGTCCTTCTGACATGCTTTCAGAATGGACCATCCTGGATATATTCTATGATGGTCTGTCTGAGCTATCAAAGATGTCACTGGACACTTCTGCAGGTGGATCCATTCACCTAAAGAAAACGCCTGCAGAAGCTTAAGAACTCATTGACATGGTTGCTAATAACCAGTTCATGTACACTTCTGAAAGGAATCCTGTGAGTAATGGGACGCCTATGAAGAAGGGAGTTCTTGAAGTTGATACTCTGAATGCCATATTGGCTCAGAATAAAATATTGACTCAGCAAGTCAATATGATCTCTCAGAGTCTGCATGGAATGCAAGCTGCATCCAACAGTACTCAAGAGGCATCTTCTGAAGAAGAAGCTTATGATCCTGAGAACCCTGCAATAGCAGAGGTAAATTACTTAGGTGAACCTTATGGAAACACCTATAACTCAACATGGAGAAATCATCCAAATTTCTCATGGAAGGATCAAAAGCCCCAACAAGGCTTTAATAATGGTGGAAGAAACAGGTTTAGCAATAGCAAGCCTTTTCCATCATCAACTCAGCAACAGACAGAGAACTCTGAACAAAATGCTTCTAATTTAGCAAATTTAGTCTCTGATCTACCCAAGGCCACTGTAGGTTTCATGAATGAAACAAGGTCTTCCATTAGAAATTTGGAAGCACAAGTGGGCCAGCTGAGTAAAAGGATCACTGAAATCCCTCCCAGTACTCTCCCAAGCAATACAGAAGAGAATCCAAAAGGAGAGTGCAAGGCCATTGACATAAGCATCATGGCCGAACCTATGAGGAGAGGAGAGGACGTGAATCCCAATGAGGAAGACCTCCTGGGACGTCCAGTGATCAATAAGGAGCTTCCCTCTGAGGAACCAAAGAACTCTGAGGCTCATCTAAAGACCATAGAGATTCCATTAAACCTCCTTATGCCCTTCATGAGCTCTGATGAGTATTCCTCTTCTGAAGAGAATGAGGATGTTACTGAAGAGCAAACTGCCAAGTTTCTTGGTGCAATCATGAAGCTGAATGCCAAATTATTTGGCATTGATACTTGGGAAGTTGAACCTCCCTTGTTCATCAATGAACTGAGTGATCTGGATCAACTGACATTACCTCAGAAGAGACAGGATCCTGGAAAGTTCATAATACCCTGTACCATAGGCACCATGATCTTTAAGGCTCTATGTGACCTTGGTTCAGGAATAAACCTCATGCCCCTCTCTGTAATAGAGAAACTGGGAATCTATGGGGTGCAAGCTACTAAAATCTCATTAGAGATGGCAGACAATTCAAGAAAACAGGCATATGGACAAGTAGAGGACGTATTAGTAAAGGTTGAGGGCCTTTACATCCCTGCTGATTTCATAGTCCTGGATACTGGAAAGGAAGAGGATGAATCCATCATCCTAGGAAGACCTTTCCTGGCCACAGCAAGAGCTGTGATTGATGTTGACAGAGGAGAAATAGTCCTTCAATGGAATGAGAACTCCCTTGTGTTTAAAACTCAAGGATCTCCCTCTGCAACCATGGAGAGGAAGCAGAAAAAGCTTCTCTCAAGACAGAGTCAACCAGAGTCCCCACAGTCAAACTCTAAGTTTGGTGTTGAACTCCCATATCCAAACTCTAAGTTTGGTGTTGAGGAGTCTCAACAAAGCTCTGCACACCTGTGAGGCTCCATGAGAGCCCACTGTCAAGCTATTGACATTAAAGAAGCGCTTGTTAGGAGGCAACCCAATGTTTATCTAATTCTTATTTTTATTGTTTTTCATGTTTTCTTAGGTTCATGATCATGTGGAGTCACAAAATAAATATAAAAATTGAAAACAGAATCAAAAACAGCAGAAGAAAAATCACACCCTGGAGGAGCATCTGTCTGGCGTTCAGCGCCAGAACAGAGCATGGTTCTGGCGCTGAACGCCCAAAATGGGCAGCTTCTGGGCGCTGAACGCCAGAACAGGCATGGTTCTGGCGTTCAACGCCAGAAATGGCACACAAATGGGCGTTGAACGCCCAAAATGGCCACCAACCTGGCGCTGAACGCCCAGAGTTGGGTACAAAGGCATTTTTACATGCCTAATGGGTGCAGGGATGTAAATCCTTGAACACCTCAGGATCTGTGGACCCCACAGGATCCCCACCTACCTCCACTCACTTCTTCTCACCACTCTCTTTCACACAACCCCATAAACACTCTTCCCCATCACCTCTTCACCACTCACATCCATCCATTCTTCCCCATAAACCTACCTCATAAACTCCACCTACCTTCAAAATTCAAAACCAATTTCCCACCCAAACCCACCCATATGGCCGAACCTTAACCCCCCTCCCTTCCCTATATAAAGACCTCCATTCTTCATCAAATTCACACAACACACCCCTCTACACCCCTCTTGGCCAAAACCACATCTCCCTCTCCCTCTCCATATTTCTTCTTCTTCTTCTTCTATTCTTTTGTTTATTGCTCGAGGACGAGCAATATTCTAAGTTTGGTGTGGTAAAAGCATAGCTTTTTTGTTTCTCCATTACCATTGATGGCATCTAAGACCGGAGAATCCTCTAGAAGAGGGAAAGGGAAGACAAAAGCTTCCACATCCGAGTCATGGGAGATGGAAAGGTTCATCTCCAAAGCCCATCAAGACCACTTCTATGATGTTGTGGCCAAGAAGAAGGTGATCCCTGAGGTCCCTTTCAAACTCAAAAGAAATGAGTATCCGGAGATCCGACATGAAATTCAAAGAAGAGGTTGGGAAGTTCTAACAAATCCCATCCAATAAGTCGGCATCCTAATGGTTCAAGAGTTCTATGCCAATGCATGGATCACCAAGAACCATGATCAAAGTAAGAACCCGGATCCAAAGAACTATGTTACAATGGTTCGGGGGAGATACTTAGATTTTAGTCCGGAGAATGTGAGGTTGGCGTTCAACTTGCCAAACATGGAAGAGAATGCACGCCCCTACACAAGGAGAGTCAACTTTGATCAAAGGTTGGACCAAGTCCTTATGGACATATGTGTAGAAGGAGCTCAATGGAAGATTGACTCCAAAGGCAAGCCGGTTCAACTAAGAAGATTGGACCTCAAGCCTGTAGCTAGAGGATGGTTGGAGTTCATTCAATGCTCAATCATTCCCACTAGCAACCGGTCTGAAGTTACTATAGACCGGGCCATCATGATCCATAGCATCATGATTGGAGAAGAGGTGGAAGTTCATGAGATTATACCTCAAGAACTCTACAAGGTGGCTGACAAGTCTTCCACTATGGCAAGGTTAGCCTTTCCTCACCTCATTTGCCACCTATGCAATTCGGCTGGGATTGACATAGAGGGAGATATCCTCATCAAAGAGGACAAGCCCATCACTAAGAAAAAGATGGAGCAAGCAAGAGAGCCCAGTCATGGAGCTCAAGAGGCGCAAGAAGCTCATTTCCATGAGATCCCGGAGATGCCTCAAATGCACTTTCCTCCACAAAATTATTGGGAGCAAATCAACACCTCCCTAGGAGAATTGAGTTCCAATATGGGACAACTAAGGGTGGAACATCAAGAGCACTCCATCATGCTTCATGAAATAAGAGAAGATCAAAAAGCAATGAGGGAGGAGCAACAAAGACAAGGAAGAGACATAGAAGAGCTCAAGGACATCATTGGTTCCTCAAGAAGGAAACGCCACCATCACTAAGGTGGATTCATTCCTTGTTCTTCTTTTTTCTGTTTTTCGTTTTCTATGTTATGTGCCTATCTATGTTTGTGTCTTCATTACATGATCATTAGTAGTTAGTAACTATGTCTTAAATATATGAATGTCCTATGAATCCATCGCCTCTCTTAAATGAAAAATGTTTTAATTCAAAAGAACAAGAAGTACATGAGTTTTGAATTTATCCTTGAACTTAGCTCAATTATATTAATGTGGTGACAATGCTTCTTGTTTTCTGAATGTATGCTTGAACAGTGCATATGTCTTTTGAAGTTGTTGTTTAAGAATGTTAAATATGTTGGCTCTTGAAAGAATGATGACTAGGAGACATGTTATTTGATAATCTGAAAAATTATAAAAATGATTCTTGAAGCAAGAAAAAGCAGCAAAGAACAAAGCTTGCAGAAAAAAAAATAGGCGAAAAAAAAAAGAAAAAGAAAAAGCAAGCAGAAAAAGCCAATAACCCTTAAAACCAAAAGGCAAGGGCAAATAAAAAGGATCCCAAGGCTTTGAGCATCAGTGGATAGGAGGGCCTAAAGGAATAAAATCCTGGCCTAAGCGGCTAAACCAAGCTGTCCCTAACCATGTGCTTGTGGCGTGAAGGTGTCAAGTGAAAACTTGAAGACTGAGCGGTTAAAGTCAAGGTCCAAAGCAAGAAAAAAAAAACAAAGAGTGTGCTTAAGAACCCTGGACACCTCTAATTGGGGACTTTAGCAAAGCTGAGTCACAATCTGAAAAGGTTCACCCAATTATGTGTCTGTGGCATTTATGTATCCGGTGGTAATACTGGAAAACAAAGTGCTTAGGGCCACGGCCAAGACTCATAAAGAAGCTGTGTTCAAGAATCATCATACTGAACTAGGAGAGTCAATAACACTATTCGAAATCTGAAGTTCCTATAGATGCCAATCATTCTAAACTTCAATGGATAAAGTGAGATGCCAAAACTATTCAAGAGGCAAAAAGCTATAAGTCCCGCTCATATGATTGAAGCTCTGTTTCACTGATAGTTTGGAATTTATAGTATATTCTCTTCTTTTTATCCTAATTGATTTTCAGTTGCTTGGGGACAAGCAACAATTTAAGTTTGGTGTTGTGATGAGCGGACAATTTATACGCTTTTTGACATTGTTTTTAGTATATTTTCAGTAGGATCTAGTCACTTTTAGGGATGTTTTCATTAGTTTTTATGTTAAATTCACATTTCTGGACTTTACTATGAGTTTGTGTGTTTTTCTATGATTTCAGGTATTTTCTGGCTGAAATTGAGGGACTTGAGTAGAAATCAGATTCAGAGGTTGAAAAAGGACTGCTGATGCTGTTGGATTCTGACCTCCCTGCACTCAAAGTGGATTTTCTGGAGCTAAAGAACTCGAAATGGCGCGCTTCCAATTGCTTTGGAAAGTAGACATCCAGGGCTTTCCAGAAATGTATAATAGTCCATACTTTGGCCAAGAATAGATGACGTAAACTGGCGTTCAACGCCAGCCTTCTGCCCAAATCTGGCGTCCAGCGCCAGAAAAGGATCCAAAACCAGAGTTGAACGCCCAAACTGGCACAGAAACTGGTGTTCAACTCCACAAATGGCCTCTGCACGTGCAACACTCAGGCTCAGCCCAAACACACACCAAGTGGGCCTAGAAAGTGGATTTATACATCAATTACTTACTCATGTAAACCTTAGTAGCTAGTTTATTATAAATAGGATCTTTTACTATTGTATTAGGCATCTTTGGATTACCTTATGATCCTTTGATCACGTTTTGGGGGCTGGCCATCTCGGCCATACCTGGACCTTTCACTTATGTATTTTTAACGGTAGAGTTTCTACACTCCATAGATTAAGGTGTGGAGCTCTGCTGTTCCTCAAAGATTAATGCAAAGTGCTTCTGTTTTCTATTCAATTTTCTTATTTCGCTTCTAAGATATCCATTCGCACCCAAGAACGTGATGAAGGTGATGATTATGTGTGACGCTCATCATCCTTCTCTCTTATGAACGCGTGCCTGACAAACACTTCTGTTCTACATGAAATAAGCTAGAATGAGTATCTCTTAGATCTCCTAACCAGAATCTTCGTGGCGTAAGCTAGAATGATGGCGGCATTCAAGAGAATCCAGAAGGTCTAAACCTTGTCTGTGGTATTCCAAGTAGGATTCAATGAATGAATGACTGTGACGAGCTCCTAACTCGCGATTGCAGGGCGTTAGTGACAGACGCAAAAGGATAGTAAATCCTATTCCAGCATGATCGAGAACCGACAGATGAATAGCCATGCCGTGACAGGGTGCGTGAGCATATTATTCACTGAGAGGATAAGATGAAGCCATTGGCAAGGGTGATGCCTCCAGACGATTAGCCGTGCCGTGACAGGGCATTGGATCATTTTCCCGAGAGATGACTGAAAGTAGCCATTGACAGTGGTGATGTATCACATAAAGCCAGCCATGGAAAGGAGTGAGACTGATTGGATGAAGATAGTAGGAAAGCAGAGGTTCAGAGGAACGAAAAGCATCTCCATTCGCTTATCTGAAATTCCTACCAATGAATTACATAAGTATTTCTATCCCCTCTTTTATTTATTATTCGAAAACACCCTTATCACTTTATATCTGCCTGACTGAGATTTACAAGGTGACCATAGCTTGATTCATACCAACAATCTCCGTGGGATTCGACCCTTACTCACGTAAGGTATTACTTGGACGACCCAGTGCACTTGCTGGTTAGTTGTATCGAAGTTGTGAACCATGGTATTGACACCATGTTCTTGGCGCCATTACCAGGGAAAGAAAAAACCATGAATTTTACATCATTAAAGTGTAATCACGATTATGCGTACCAAGTTGCCCACGTTGCCAGGGATTGTTCGAGCCTGGACATCACAATTTCGTGCACCAACGCACAGATGTGTGCATCCGCACACATGCTGAATCATGACTTGTGCATACACACAAGTACCTGTGTGTACACACACTTAGACTTATGTCCACTATAGCAAATTGCATATCATTTTGAAGCCCCGGATGTTAGCTTTCCAATGTCGCTAGAACTGCCTCATTTGGACCTCTGTAGCTCAAGTTATGACCAATTTAGTACAGAGAGGTCAGGGCTGGCGGCTTTCCAAATCCTTCATTTCTTGAATTCTTCCCTTTTGCATGCTCTTTTCCTCACTTCTTCAACCCATACTTGTCTTGAAAATCTGAAAATTACTTAACAAATACATCAAGGCACCAAATGGGATTAAAGTGAATAAAATTGACTAAATTAAGCACAAAAGAACATGTTTTCACTTTCAAGCACAATTTAGGAAGAAATCTCAAAAGCATGCTATTTAGGTGAATAAATGTGGGTTTATGTGATTGAATCCACTCAAATCAAACCAAAATATATCGTAAAATATGGATTCATCAGTAATCAAATAAAGTTCTAAAACTAGCAAAAACTAAAAAACACACAAAAAATCAAGATATTTACAATATTAACATATAACCAATAACAAGGCACACATTTGCAATTCCCCGGCAATGGCACCAAAAACTTGACGGAGGAAAAAATGTCGGTAAAGATTTCACAAAAATATCATGTTGCAAGTATAATTCTAAACCAACAAATTATCCTCGGGAAACGTTTAAATTGTTTGTCACTTAAGCAAACCCAATAAAATTAACCGAAGTATTTAAACCTCGGGTCGTCTCTCAAAGGAATTACAGGGAAGTGTAGTTTATTATTAGCTATGGAAAAGTATATTTTTGGTTTTGTAATAAGAAACAAGAAAGTAAAATAGCAAGAAAATAAACTAATAACTAAGAAAGCTCTTAGCAAGGAAAGAGAATTAGAAGTCCTATCCTCATTATCATCGTCAATTGTGATGGTAAATGTAAATTTCCTTCACTTAGTTAACCTCTAACCAATGAAGCAAAGTCAAGTGCATACAATCAACTTGAGTTCACAAGTTCTAGTCAACTCATAGGGAGAGACTAGATTTAGTGAAGTTCAAGCTAACCGGTAATCTTCAATTACCAATTAGCAAGAGACTTTGACAACTCAAGAGTCTCTCATTAATCAATCTAAGTCAAGAACATAAAAATCTATTTTAAAATCCAACCAAGTATTTTATCAAACACTTGGAAGGCACAAAATAAAAGCATAGAAAAGTAACAAAAAACAGTAAAATCTAAGATTAACAAATGCAAGGAATCAATAACCAACAATTAAAGAAAGAAGCAATAAATATGAAATACCTCAAATTGCATTAAAAGAAAATTGAATCTAACAAGAAGAGTTCATAAACTAAATTGGGAAAATAAAGAAATCAACAAGAGAAGATAAAATAAGATACTAGAACAATAAAAGGTAGAAGAGAAACTAAATTAAAGCAAGATAGAAATCTAAATTTGAGAAGAAATAAAACTAAAAGAAACCCTAAAACCTAGAGAGAGGAGAGAGCCTCTCTCTCTAGAAATCTACATCTAAAACCTAAAGTGTGAATGAATGAAAAGTGAATAGTGAATCCCTTTTCCAGCTCCACTCTGTAGCCTCTTGTCTTCAATTTTGGGCCTGAAACTGGGTCAAAAGCAGCCCAGAAATTGCCCTCAGCATTTTCTCATAACTGAGGCACGTGATGCTTGTCACACGTACGCGTCATCTACGTGTACGCGTCGATGGATATTGAACTGGCCACGCATACGCGTCATCCACGCGTGCGCGTCATTTTTCTGCTGCACCAGTCACGCGTACGCATCGTCCATGCGTGCGCGTCGACTCCAGCTTTTCAAATCCTCAATTTCTTGTGTTCCTTCCACTTTGACATGCTTCCTTTCCATCCTCTAAGCCATTCTTGCCCTATAAACTTTGCAATCACTTAACACACAAATCACGGCATCGAATGGTAATAAGAAAGGATTAAAAATTAGTAATTTTATGGCTAAAGAAGCATGTTTTCAATCATAGCACAAAATTAGGAAGGAAACTTAAAAACATGCAATTTACATGAATACGTGGGAGAATAATTGACAAAATCCACTCAATTCAATACAAAATAAACCATAAAATAGTGGTTTATCAGAGAGGACATGAGTTAATCACTTATAGATTTGCCATAGAATAATTATTCATTGTTGAATTAGTCTGTAAGATATATTAATCCAGAAAGATAAAGCATCTCCAAATGCTTAACTATTTTATCATTATTGTTTCTATATCAATTCTTTACTATTTTCTTTATTTTCTTATTTATGCGCACTCAACAACAATAACTACCTTTCGATTTTCCTGACTAAGATTTGCAAGATAGTCACAGCTTGCTCAATCCAACAATCCTCGTGGGATCAACCCTCACTCACCTGAGGTATTACTTAGACGACTTGGTGCACTTGCCGGAGAAGTTGTGCGAGTTCAATTTTGCGCACTAAGCTTTTGGCACCGTTGTCGGGGATTGTTCGAGATTGACAAACTACCGGTTGTCTTGCTCCTTAGATCAGGTACCTTTTTTACTAGTTTTTCTTTTGATTGCTTTCTTGTTAATTTTCGAACCTTCTTTAAAATATCTTTTTCAAAAAATTTTCTTTAGTCATCATTTTCTTTTGTTTGAGTCTTATGTCAATTTTTAAGTTTGGTGTCCTTTTGATTTTTGTTGAGTTCTCTTTTCTTAAATCTTTCAAAAATTATTGTTGGTTTCTTTCCTTTGTGTTCGAAATTTTGTGTTATTTTCTTTTATTTGATTTTAAAATTTTTTAAGTTTGGTGTCTTTTAGTATTTTTTCTTTTCAATTTTCGAAAATTGTGTTGTTTGATTTTAAAATTTTTAAGTATGGTGTCTGTTTAGTGTTTGTCCTTTCTTTTTAATTTTTCGAAAAAAAATTTTAATTCAAAAATTTTAAAAAATCTTTTTCTTATCTTGGTTTTAATTTTTAAGTTTGGTGTCTTTTTAGTGTTCTTTTTGTTTCATTTAATTTTCTTTAACCTTATCTTGTTTATCTTTTGTTTGATTTTTAAATCTTTTATCTTATCTTTTTCTTTGATTTCAAAATTTTGTTATCTTATCTTTAATTTAATTTTAAATTTTAAAAGTTTAGTATTTTGTTAGTTTTTCTTTCTTTTAAATTTGAATTTTAAAATCTTTAAATTTATAAAACTTATCTTATCTTGTTTTTCTCTGTCTTGACTTTTTCTTTTTAAATTTTGAATTTCTTTAAATTCAAATCTTTCATATTTCTAATTTCAATTCTTGTTAGTTCATTGTTTGTTTTATTTTAAAAGTTAGGTTCTCTTTAATTCTTCTTTCTCTTTCCTTTTTTTCGAAAAATTCTTTCTCTTTTATCTTTTTTTGAAAATTTTCAACTTCTTTCTCCCTCTTCATTTTCAAAAACTCTTTTTAAATAAAAGGCATATTTATTTTCTTTTCTCTTTATCTGAGTTTCTCACAAGGAGTTCTCTGTACTCGGACATAAAGACTCCATTCTTTTACTCTTCTTGGTCTCTTTCTTTTTGTTTATGAGCAGGAATAAGGATAGAGAAGCCCTTCTTGATCCTGATCCTGAACCTGAGAGACTCTTAAGAAGACATTTGCAGCAAGCTCAAGCTAACAGAGCCAGAGGTAACCTCACGGAAGCTCTTGAGCAGGAAGCTGAAGATACAACAATGGCATCTAATCCAGAAGCTAGAAGAGATGCAAGAAAGGTCATTGGATCTTACTCTGCACCTAATTCTGACTTCTATGGGCACAACATCTCCATACCTGCCATTGGTACAAACAACTTTGAGCTTAAGCCTCAACTGGTCACTCTAGTGCAACAGAATTGCCAGTTTCATGGACTCCCATAGGAGGACCCCCAACAAATTCATCTCTGATTTCCTGCAGATCTGTGACACTGTCAAGACTATTGGAGTAAACCCAGAGGTCTATAAGCTCATGCTCTTCTCCTTTGCTGTAAGGGACAGAGCAAGGATATGGCTCGATTCCCAGCCTAAGGAGAGCTTAGATACATGGGAGAAGGTGGTCAATGGATTCTTGATCAAGTTCTTTCCACCTCAGAAGCTGAGCAAGCTTAGGGTGAAAGTACAGACCTTTAGACAGAAAGAGGGAGAATCCCTCTATGAAGCTTGGGAGAGATACAAGCAGCTAATCAGAAGATGCCCTCCTGACATGATCTCAGAGTCGACCATGTTAGAGATCTTCTATGATGGTCTCTCTGAGATGTCCAAGATGTCATTGGACTACTCTACTGGTGGCTCCCTTCACATGAAGAAGACGCCTGAGGAGGCACGGGAGCTCATTGATATGGTTGCTAACAACCAATACATGTACACTTTTGAGAGGAACCCTGTGAACAATGGGGCTACTCAGAAGAGAGGAGTCATGGAGGTTAGCACTCTGGATGCCATCCTGGCTTAGAACAAGCTTATGTCCCAACAGATCAACATAATCTCCCAGCACTTGAGTGGAGCGCAGAGCTCAACTTCTTACTCTCTAGAGTCAGCGTATGAAGTGGACCTAATGACTCTGCATGGACCACCATAGAGGAGGTGAACTACATGGGAAACTCCTCTAGAACCTCCAATAACAATCCCTATTCGAATGCTTTCAATCAGGGATGGAGGAACCACCCTAACTTTGGTGGAGAGATCAGCAGAGGCCTCAACAAGGCTTTAGCAACAATCAGGGTGGAATAAACCAGAACAGGTTCAACAACAGACCGTTCCAACCCTCTCAGTAGCAGGTGGAGACACCCATACAGAACCTCTCTTACCTGGCTATTATAGTCTCTAACCTCTCCAAGGACACTCACAGTTTCATGGCAGAAACTAGGTCTTCCATTCAGAGTTTGGAGATACAGGTAGGTCAGCTGAGCAAAAGGATATCAGAAATCCCCTTTCAAGCAACACAGAAGTGAATCCAAAGGAAGAGTGCAAGGCTTTCACTATGGAAGCTGAGGTCGAACCCAAGGAGGCGCCTGCTACAGAGGAACTGAAGGAAATCAAAGCTCAGGAGGAGCCCAAGAGCGTCATTATGCACACCCAAGAGCGTCATTATGCACACCCATAAGAAACCCCCTTCCATGGCGTGTTTGAAGAGTATGATCTCTGAAAAGAAGACTATAATGGGAGATGAGACTGTGGTACTGACCAAAGAGTGCAGTGCCTTAGTCCAAAAGAAGCTGCCTTAGAAGCTGCCATACCCTGGAAGCTTCCTTATTCCCTGTACTATAGGAACTATCACTTTTGAGAAGGCATTGTGCGACCTTGGCTCAAGCATTAATCTAATGTCTCTCTCTTTGTGATGAAGAAGCTGGGAATCCAAGAGGCACAGCCTGCCAAGATCTCACTGGAGATGGCGGACAAGTTCCTGAAAAGGGCATATAGCATGGTGAAAAATGTACTTGTGAAGGTTGAAAGCCTTTACCTCCCGGCAGACTTCATGATACTAGACACAGGGGAGGATAGAGAAGACTCCATCATCCTTGGAAGTCCTTTCCTAACTACTGTGAAGGCCTTGATTGATGTGGAGAAAGGATAGCTAATCCTGAGGTTGCATGAGGATCACATCCTATTCAAGATCCCCAACCCTAACTCTCCATCAGATAAAGGAGGTACCACTGTACAACACTTAGTGTTTCAGCCCTCTCTTTTAGTGCAGAGCCATACAGATCCCCCAAACATCAAACCTAAGTTTGGTGTTGGGCATCCATTACCATCTACTGAAGAAAGAGGCACCAAGAAGAAGGTACCTAAGGGCTGGAGGAATAAGAAGATTCTAACTGAAGACTTCTCACCTGGAATGAGAGTTGTCTTCACTAAAAGTCCAGTCATTCCACACACAATGAGCCGGATCCTATCTCTCAAACATGTTGAGTTAATCCACGAGAGCACAGGAAGGAAGTTCACCATGAGGGGCGAATATCTGAGCCCCTGTCAACCTCCACAAAGGAGCCGTCCATCAAGCTAATAACGGTAAAGAAGCTTGTTGGGAGGCAACTCAACCATCAGTATAGTATTTTCATTTTCTTTCTTTTCGATTATTTTTAGTTTGATTTCACATTATTTTATTTTCTAGTAATTTTCATAGTTGTCCCTTGCTTTTTAATGTTTGTGATAATGAGTATCACGTAGAATAGAAATAGAAACGCTTAAGATTGAAAACAAAACACCCTAGAAAGAGCCCCTTACTGGCGTTGAGCGCCAGAACTGGCACCCAGCGCCAGAAGGGGAGGATGCAAGGGCGTTCAACACCCATTTAGGAGAGCTTGCTGGCGTTCAACGCTAGTAATGGAAGGAAGCTGGCATTCAACGCCCCCTATGGAGCACCCAGGGCCATTTACTTGGTCCCCTTTAGGAGTTCAACGCCTAAACCTAGCGTTGGATGCCCCAACAAACTCAAAAAAAAAAAGTGTCCCTACCTGGCGTTCAACGCCCAGAATTGGCATTGAATGCCCAGGCAGGGGCAGGGTGATTCGCATTTGAAGCTCAAGCCAGTGGGTCCCACTGAATCTCCACCTACCCCACCTATCATTCACTCCCTTCCTTCTCTTTCCTCTTACACCCTACATCCCAATCACCTTTCCCTTTTCTCAATACACACTCTTCCCAAAACCCTTCATCAATCCCATCACTTTTTCCCACCAACCCACCCACTTCAAATTCAAACCTTTCCCCCCATATTTCCCTCCCATATAGCCAAATCCCTAACCCACCCAACCCCTATAAATACCCCTTCATCCTTCGTTCATCCTCACTTGGCCGAAACCTCCTAAGCCTTCCCCTCTATCTTTTCTTTCTTCTCCTACTATTTTCTTTTTCTTTTGTCACTTTTGCTCGAGGACGAGCAAAGTCCTTAATTTTGGTGTTGGAAAAGCTCCGTTTTTTGCTTTCTATTCCTATTCTCCATGGCACCAAAAATTGGCAAATTCTCAAGGAAGAGAAAAGGAAAAGCCCCCGCTTCCACCTCCGAACCTTGGAAAACATGGAGATTCCTCATCAAGGCACATCAAGATCACTTTTATGAAGTGGTGAGGCATAAAAAGATGATTCCCGAGGTAATTTTCAGGCTCAAAGAAGATGAGTATCCGGAGATCCAACAAGAAGTTTGGAGAAGAGATTGGAAAATTCTGGCCAATCCAATTTCAGTAGTTAGAACATTAATGATGCAAGAGTTTTATGCCAATGCTTGGGTCACCAAGAAGCACGACACCAGTGTGTATCCAGTGCCTAAAAACTGGTGAACCAGGGTTAGAGAACAAATCTTGGATTTCAGCCCAGAAAGTGTGAGATTGGCGCTACAGCTGCCTCGAATGTAAGGGGACCCACACTCTTATACTTGAAGGGTCAACTCTGACCAAAGACTGGAGCAAGTGCTTGCAAACATCTGTGTGGAAGGAGCTCAATGGAGGAGGGCGCACAAGGCAAGCCCTACCAACTGGGTAGGCTTGACCTCAAGCTTGTGGCTAGAGGATGGTTGGAGCTTATCCAACACTCCATCATCCCCACAAGTAACCGATCTGAGGTTAGCATTGACCGAGCAATAATGATTTATTGCATCATGCTCGGGAATGAGGTGGAAGTGCATGAGGTCATTCCTCAGGAGATCAACAAGATATCGGAAAACGCCTCCACCCAAACACGGCTAGAGTTTTTCCACCTTATCTATGGCATGTGTAACTCAGCTGGAGTTCGCACAGCAAGAGACAACCTCATTGAGGAGGACAAACCCATCGCAAGGAAAAGGATAGAGAATGTCAGGGAGCCTGCACACAGACCACAGCACGAGCCTATTCAGCTGCCTCCACCTGAGATCCCGGAGATGTCTTAGGGAATGTACTTCCCTCCTCATGAATATTGGGATCAACTAAATACATCTCTAGGGAGCTGACTTCATATGTGGATCAGCTGAGGATAGAGCATCAAGATCACTCTGTCATCCTTCATCAGATAAGGAAAGATCAGAGGATTATGAAGGAGGAGCAACAGAGACAGGGGCGAGACATAAAGGAGCTCAAACGCTCCAGAGGATTCACCGGGGGGAGTAGTAGCCGCCATCACTGAGGTGGTCACATTTCATTCTCCCTTTCTGCCAGTTTCATTTATGTTTTCATTGTACTTTATTTGTTTTCTCTTCTAGTGCATGATCACGTTTAGGATATAGTACTTTTTAGTATTATTTTATTTTCTTTGTTTTGTTATAAGATATCTCATGTATCCCTCAGCAATCTTAAAAGAAAAATTTATTGAAAAAGAGGTGGTAAAAATGCACAAAATTTCAAGATATATCATGAGTTATTTCAATTACTTAATATGTGGTGGCCCTATCTTTGCTTCCTGAATGTATGAATCAACTGTGCATATTTGATATTGAAGTTAAGTATACTGGCTCTTGAAGAACAGTGAATTTAGTGAAATATTATTGATTCTCTGAAAAATAAAAAATATTGATTGTTGAAGTAAGAGAAAGCAGCAAAAAGAAAAATAGAAAGAAAAACAAGAAGAAAAATAAAAATAAAAAGACAAGAGCAAGGATCCAAGGCTTTGAGTATCAATGGTTAGTAGGGTCAAAATTGGCCTAAAAAGCTCAAATGAGTTGCTATCCCTAACTAAATGCTTGTGGTGTGAAGGTGTCAAGTAAAAAGTTTGAGACTAGGCAGTTAAAGTCGTGATCCAAAGCTAAAGAGTACGCTTAAGAACTCTGGGCACCACTATCTGGGAATTTAAGCAAAGCTAAATTCAAATCCAAAGGGTTTCCCTAGTTAAGTGCTTTTGGCGTTTATGTATCCGGTGGTAATACTTGAAAACAAAACGCTTAGAGTCACGGCTAGGCTCAAAAGTGCAAAGCACCAAAAAGAAGTTGTGTTCAAGAATCAACAAAAACTAAAAAAAGAGAACCAATAATATCATCCAGATTCTAGTTCCAAGGGATGTTAATATTTCTGAGTTTAAAAGGGAAGTGAGATGCCGAAACTATTCAGAAATAAAGAGCTAATCGCCCTATTCAGTAATTGGAATTGAGCTTCACTGACAACTCTGAGACCTTATGTATTTTTTCTCTTCTTTAGTCCTTACTTGTTTTTGGTTGCTTGAGGACAAGCAACAGTTTAAGTTTGGTGTTGTGATAAGTGAATTTCTTATACGCTTTTTCATTACATTTTCATATTGTTTTTAGTTATATTTTAGTAATTTTAGTAAGTTTTAGTGCAAAATTCACCTCTTGAATTCTACTTTGAGTTTTTGTGATTTTCTTATGATTTCAGGTGATTTTTGGACAAAATTAGCAAGACTGGCAAAGTCTTGCTCAAAGCTGAAGAAAGGATAGCAAATGTTGTCAAGTCCTAACCTCCGTGCATTCCAATAAGCATTTCTTGAGCTACAGAGATCTAATTGACGCACTCTCAATGGCATTCAAAAGCTAACTTCCAGAGCCTTTCAACAATATATAATAGTCTATACTTCTCTTCCAGATCACTGACCCTAATTGGCGTTGAACATCCACATCTGGAGTTCAACACCCAAAAAGAACCAAAGCCCAACGTTGAACGCCCAAGACTGGCGTTCAACGCCACCAAGGGACCAAGGGAGCACGCACTCACCCCCTAACTGGCGTTCAACACCCATCATCCAAGTTGAATGCTAGGCTAGGACGAAGCACAAGACCAAAGTGGGCCCAAAGTGGATTTTAGCTCTCTTAGCTTATGCAGTCTTATCTTTGTACTTTTTAATTTTAAATTAACATCTTTTAGAGTTAGCATCTCCTATATATAGAGGAGATCACTTAGGTTTATGCCTCAACTTGTATCATACTTTTAATTTTAGACCTTAGTGTTTTCTGTAAAGTATGAGTAACTAAACCTCCTAGGTTAAGGTTAGAAGCTCTGCTGATTCCTATGGATTAATAATATTATTGTTTCTATTTCAATATATGTTTGATTCCCTTCTATGATGTATTGTTGTTCTTCATCCAAATGAGACTGGGTATGTCCCTTTCTCTACATGAGTTTTGTACGAGTCCTGACCCAGATAATATTGAGGTAAAGCTTAAGAATGCATCATCTAAGCCAATAACTCATCTGGGCTAATCGAGGATAAGTGACATATAATCCAGTTAGTTATGGGTGATAAGGTTCTTGTGGCGCTAAGGCTAAAATCATATAGCATCATTCTCCGATCCGGAAGACCTGACCTTATCTGTGGCATTTTGAGTAGGATCAATAAAAGGAGAGTGAATTGCGTGGGCTTCATCTTCGGCCATGTTGAATGACCATTGACAACGCCGTTTGATATGGCTTAGAGGAGATTAACTTAATGAGAGGACATGAGTTAATCACTTACATCTTTGCCATAGAACGAATCATTCATTGTTGAATTAGTCTGTAAGATGTATTAATTCAAAAAGATAAAGCATCTCCAAAACCTTAACTATTTCATCATTATTGTTTCTATATCAATTCTTTACTGTTTTCTTTATTTTCTTGTTTATGCGCACTCAACAACAACAACTACCTTTCGATTTGCCTTACTAAGATTTGCAAGATAGCCACAGCTTGCTCAATCTAATAATCCTCGTGGGATTGACCCTCACTCACCAGTGCACTTGGACGGTGAAGTTGCCGGTGATATTACTTGAACGACCCAGTACACTTGCCGGTGAAGTTGTGCGAGTTCAATTTCGTGCACCATTGTTCCTCCAGAAAATAAAATTATAGCTATTCCAGAGCTTTCTATCACATTGTCCAAACCAATAATAGTATTAACATATTCTTCTTTTGGTACAAGTTGAATAAAATATATATTACTTTTAAGAATGGTATGTGAATTTGCACTATCTGCAAGACAAATATCTTCATTATATGTCCTTACCATTTTCTTCGAAGACATATAATAATAAGATCATAAAATAAGTAAAAGTGTATGTATGCGCAATAAAATTATATTCTTGAATAGAACTGTTTGTTTAAGTAGCAATGTACAAAAGGATAATATCATATACTAAAAATTTTATTATTATTATTATTATTATTATTATTATTATTATTATTATTATTATTATTATTTTAAAATTTGACATATTTAATGATTTTGAAATTCTTAAATATAAACAATAATATTTTATTGAATATTATTTATATACATCATACTTAAAATTTAAATATATAGGAGATAAAACTTAACAAGAAGTTTCTTACATTATTTATTGATATAAGTACTTAATGAACCCAAACATTAAACTTTTTCATAATTAATTAGATGGCCAATATTTTGTTCAAGATCCTCAAAAAAATCAAATATTTCATAATGAGTGGTGTAATTTTCATCAACATCATTTGAAACAAAATTTGTCTCATTTTTTTGTCATCTTTTTTCAAAGATACTTGATAAAGATCAACTAAGGGTCTTAGGGTACGACAGGTACATGACAAATGGTAATTTCCACCACAACGTAAATATTTATCCTCTGTTGATTTATTTTGCCCATTATTTCTTTCTTTATCCCACTTTTGGTGAGATCTTTTCCTGTGAAAATAATTTTTCTTTCTTTTATAATTTTTTTTTGTTACAAAAGCCTTGCCATTTATCTTTTCTTGGGTTATAATTTGTCGTATTTGCTTCAGGAAATGGGACGGCACCAACTGGATGCACTTCATGATTTTTTAAAAGTAATTTATTGTTACGTTCGACAACAAGAAGGTAAAAAATTAGTTTAGAATATTTTTTTAAATTCTTTTTCTCGATACTGTTGCTGTAAGAGCACATTCGAGGCATGGAAGATCGAGAAAGTTTTTTGCAACATGTCATTATCAATTATCTTTTTTCCACATAATTTTATTCGTGAGGTAATTTGGAACATTGCTGAATTGTATTCATTCATGGATTTAAAATCCGGTAGACACAAGTGTGTCCACTCATATCGGATTTGAGGAAATATCACTATCTTTTGATGATTATATCTTTCTTCAAGGTTCTTCTACAAATCTACCAGATCCTTTAGTGAGAGATATTCATTTTTCAATCATTTTTCAAGATGATAAAAAAAGAAGATCATGGCTTTGAATTTATCCTTCTTTGATGCTTTATTTTCAGTCTTAATGGTATCTCCAAGATCATTGAATCAAGATAAATTTCAACATCTAATATCCATGATAAGTAATTACTTCTAAATATATCAAGAGCATTAAATTCAAGATGAGAGAGTTTTGACATAATAAAAATTTATTATATGTGTCTTCCTAAATTTTTATCAGAGTCTCGTACTGATAACATATTTTAAACTAAATAAATAAAAAAATAAATAAATATAAAATAAAAAATATAAGTAAAAAATTTTTGTATTAATATACACTAATATTATTATCTCAATATAATTGAAATGATTCATATATATTCACTATTTATATGTTGATGAGTATATATATGATAGAGAATTATTTTATGTAATATTATATGTATTGTCTCACATCTTGTTCTCTCTATTTATCCACGTACAAAGGTCATCCTTTTTAACTTTCATTAAATTTAATCTTTCTTGATAACATTAGCATCTTACCATTAAAAAATTGAGTCTATATTGTGAAAAAGTTCATACATTATAAAATAGGTATCATATCACAACACTAATAACATAATTATAATGTCTTTATGTGAATATATAGTTGGTGGGCTTAGGTTTATTGTTCCTTCTATATTAAAATTTCTTCCTGTTAATATTTGGTTGGATTGTAATTATATTTATAGCATTATAAGTCTTGGGTGAAAATATTTTTTATAGAATTTTATTTTAAATTGAATAATATTAAAGGATTAATTTTTTCTATTAATATCAACTAATTTTTTAAATTATTTTATTTATAATAAACTCTTAACAAATCTTACCTTCTGAATTTTTTAAATAATAAAACTTTTTTTGTTAATACTAGTTAAAAAAAATTAATTCTTTATGCCTTCTCTTTAAAATATTCAATTTTGGATATTATTTTTTTAATTTAAAACGCCACGAAAGTTTTTTTTTTGTTGAAAACTTTAAATTGGACAAAATTTTGAAGTTGGGATTGGATAGTAGTGAGAATGGTCAATTTTTTTTTTAACAATTGAGGGTAAAATCAGTAAAGTGTGATCTCTTACAATTAATTTTATAAGTGAGACAAAAAAAATATGAGAGAGAGAATAATAAAAAATTAGAAATTACACTTTATTCTCTCAATTTTTTTTAACAATTGAGAGGATCTATTCCTGGTAATAGTGTATATGGGTGGGTGGTGTGCCATTACTAGAATTTAGTAAAATTTAAATGTGATTAGTTGAATTTAATAAAATTGAAACTGTCATTAATAAAATTTAATAGAGTGAAAGCATGAATGAAAATTATTTAAACATGTTTTGAACATAATATAATATAAAGATATTTAAGAAGCATACAAAGTATTTGAAAAATAAATCAAGATTTTCTAAAATAAAAAAGTTGGTAAAATTAAATAAAATAAAAGATAGTAGAATATATATTTCATAGAAGTTACAAAATTAATAGTAATTAATCTTTTAATTTACTTTTTTTATCAACCTTTTTATTTTAAAAAAAAATTAATATAAATGCTCTAAAGGATAAAACACTTATATAAACCAAAAGCAATCCAATATTACATGAATCACCCAAAATAAAAAACGTTACTTAAATGTCTTCATACACATATCTATGTAAATCGAATTAATGTGTATCGAATTACATGGAGTACTATATTTAAAGATAAATCAAATTCATATAATTCAAGTTAGCTATTATGACATTAAATTGAATCTAGTTGATTCGATTTACTACTACACAGCACGTATATAGTAAATTGAATCAGCTTGCTTCGATTTACTACATATATAGATGATTGACATTTACTACCCTAAAGTTAATTATCTTTAAAACATAAATGTCAATAAGGAAATACTCCATTTAAATCCAAATAAAATATCAAAAAAATCAAAACGAATAAGAATAGAAATTTAACTTTTGTGTTTTAGTTCAAATTCCAGAAAATCTACATTTTTATAAACTTATATATTTAAAACGAAACAATAAACGATTTCTAAATATTTATTAAAAATCATCATTTGACTCATTAGTATCTAAAGAATCATTACCGGGACTTTTAATGTTGAAAAGTTAATATAAAGTATAGCCCTCTAAGGTGGCATAGGAGTTAAAACTTGAATTTTTTTTAAAGTTAAAAGTAAAAGATAGTTATACATTATAAAATGACCAACTATATTTATACAAGTATGTAAACTAAAAAATAATTAAAACGACCAACTACATTATAAAATGACCAACTATATTTATTTATTGATATATCAGTATGGTAAAGGTGTCCGCATAGATAATATATAAGGTCCCAAAAAAGCTAGAGGCATTCTTAGAACTCCGACAATCCTAGATCAAACTTAAAGATTATACTAAACTAGAAATTTCGGTAATCTATCTAAGAAATTCTAGTCCTAATCTATCTCTTCACCTTTTGTCTCCCGCAAACCTCCCAATCTCCAGGTAGAACAACCTTCAGTGTCACTTCCGCCGGCATGAAAGGTCTCTCAGAAAACAAACACAGACAAAACAGACAAGAAAAGTACAAGTATAGATAGCAGTTCCAGCAAATAAATCAGATAGCATTTAATCACAGTTAAGCAATTAGGTAAGCCAAAACAAATGCTAACTTAAACAAAACATACAAATGCACATGATGCATGCTTGTCCTACTGGCCATTAGCTCACGTGTCGGTTTTACCAAAATCCGACACACTCGGTAGTTAACTCGGATATCGTCTCTCTGACATGCATCGACACTCTTGGGATGTAGTGCCCATCACACTCATGGGATATAGTGCCCGCTACACTCTTGGGATATAGTGTCCGCCACATTTTCTAGGATAGAGTGTTCCCACACTCTTGGGATATAGTGTCCGTCACACTCATGGGATATAGTGCCCGACACACTTCCCAGGGTAAAGTGCTCCTACATTCTTGGGATATATTATCTACCACACTCTTGAGATATAGTGTCCGCCATACTCTTGGGCTATAGTGTCCGACACACTTTATGAACATAGAGAATATGATGCATCAAAAGAGGAACAAATTATACACAACTAATATGCTCGTCATAGTCATCTTTAACATACTCGAGATCAAACATATTCAAGATGAAAAGCAAAATCACAACTCAATATACTCATCCAATCACAATTTCACGCCTCATTAATTCAATTATTCACTTCTCAAAACTCCCACAATGTCAACCTAGCTCCCTTGATATGTTCTCTCTCTTTCTGAGGCCTAAAAGCTTGCTATCGGATCCTAAAAAGTAGTTACAGAAGTTTGGAAAGTTAGAGGAATGCTTTAAAACTCAAAAACACAATTTTCAAAAAAATAGGAATTCTGCGTACGCATGATGTCCGCGTACGCGAGCCCTTGGACAGAAAGCGACCCCTGCATCGCGTCGCGTGCATTGCTTATGTACACGAGTTTGTAGTTAAGACAGTTCCTCATACGCATGCACATGTCCACGTACGCACGTCTATCAGAGTTTGCAAAAAGCTACGAAGTTCAAGAATTAGTTTTTCACACCCAAATTTAAAAGCGCATAACTTTTTCGTTAAAAATTATTTTTAGTTTGTTCTTCAAACGTTTCAAACTTCATGGACCAAATTTTCATTCAAAATAAGTTTCACAAAGCTTGGGGGTTTGAAATCCAAGTTATGCCCTACTGAAGTTGGTCAAAAATCAGTTTTTACCCAAAACACAACCTCTAGTTTTACCAAAGTCCTCAATTCATGCCCAATCAAACGACCACAATTTTCAAAACCAATGATCTCTAACCACTTTTTCATACCTCTCAATCATTCCATAAACATATCAACATCCAAATCCTTTAATTATTCAACAATTCTATGCATAATTTTCTACCAAACTCAACATATGTCACCACTAATCGTTAAATATTAATAATTCACATAATTCAATTTATCCTACGGATAATTAGTCTGAGTTTTCACCAACATGATACATTAACTACGAGAAACCAAAACCTTACCTTGGCCGATTTCTCTCCAAGCTCGGAACACCTCAAAACTCTCCTTTCCTCAAGTTTTCAAGTTCTCACCAAATGAATTTCCAGCTTCCAAGACTTAAATTCAAGCATCCAACATTCACCAATTTTACTTCAATTCAGATAATTCAATCTAATTTCATGCAATATTATTATAATCAACACAAAAACTCACTAATTCACTAATTCACAAGGGTTAGCGATTTCTTACCTTACCCACGGACGTTTGGAACAAAGCCCAATGATAATGCCATGCTAGATTACACCTAAATCATCAAAAAATACCAAATTCCTCAACATTTAATATCCAAAATTACGAAATTGAAGGGGATGAAAAATTCAAATTTCTTACCACTTTGTTTCGATGGATTTAAATAGGATTCCAAGACGAACGCGTAGCCACAAATAGCTCGTCAATCGGAGTTACGGATTGAAAGTTATGATGGATTGAATTTTGGAAGTGGTTTTTGTTAGGTTTCCTTGAGCTCTCTTCTCTCTTCAGCGTGATTTAAGCGAATGAAGGGGAAGAAGACTAAGTGTGGCTGCCTTGGGCCCAATATGGGCCCAGTTCAACCTACTCGGCCTATGGATCCAATTTTGGGTCAAAAAAACTTTAAAATTAATATTTTAATTCGTGTTTTAAATATTTTTACCTCTTCAAATTATAAAATTTAATTTCTTAATTTCTTGGGCTCATAATTAATTTATTAGTTAATTATTTATTAATTTTTTGGGTTTTATATATTTTCATATTGGCAGTTATGTTTTAAAGTCAGTTTAACTTAAAAATAGTAAATGTTAATAATCTGTACAGATAGTAAATCGAATCAAACTTATTCGATTTATTATATATGTGTTGTGCATTAGTAGATTTGATTTAGTGTCACAATAGCTAATTCGAATGATATGAATTCAATTTATATTTAAATGTAGTGCTCCATGTAATTCGATACACATTATTCGATTTACTACTAAAATGTGTAAATCGAATTTAGTAAATTCGATTTACATAAATATATACATAAAGACATTCTCATAACATTTTTTGTTTTGGGTGATTCATATAATATTGTGTTATTTTTTGTTTATATAAATATTTTATCCTGCTCTAAATTATAAAAATTTATAGTTTATAGAAGTAGGTTATGTCTAATTAAACCAAAATTGAAATAATATAATTAACAACCTCGAACCCAATATGTTGACATTATTATTATTATTATGCATGATATAGTATTAATTAAAATTTTTTAATATTTTTTGATATTGTATATTACTGAGTCTCATTTTTTAAATATTTTTCCACACAGCAATATTTAATTACTAAAAACATAAATAATGATGGAAGAAAACAAAGATAAACTGATAATGATAGTGATTAATTACTATATTGGGTTAACAATATTCTCAATTAAAGTTAGGGTCTACCAAAATTAAACCCTAAACTTGGAGGGTATTATGCTAGGAGCTTGACATGTGATTTTTACATATGTAGAAGAATCTTTAAACCTATATCGTAGTATTTGTCCTTTAAATAATATTTTTTTTAATACATTGATGGAATAGAAGTCTTTTAGTTTTAGGTGACATTGATATACTTCACTTAAAAAATTTTGCCGATAGTGACAGTAAAGTTATTGAAGATTGCTCTTTTTATGATAAAATATTATGTAAAATGCACACTTCCCTTGCAAATTTTAGTTACAATTTTCGCTATTCACCAAAGAAATTTTCTTTATGTATCATGGATTAAATTTCTTCCCTAATATTAATGTTTTCCTATGTCTAAAAAACATTGAAACATCTCTGTCTGCAAAACTATCACGGAACTTTCTTGGGAAGGGAAATTATCACACTTGATGTCTAAACTTCTGAAAAACTCAATGTAATCAGACAATCAGTTGCTTAGAGAAGCAACATGAAATCTTCTCTCAGTCCCAGCAACCATTATGGTAAACAAAGTGATATTGTGAGGCATAAACACCGGTCTACTTGGCCTTGGGCAAGGAATATTGAAACTGTTGGCTACTTGGAAGGCTTTTCAGAAGATGTAGAACCCTTTTCAACCACTTTGGTAGAAGTAGCAGATTCTTCAGCTTCAACAAGCTTTCTTAGTTTCTCTTGAAGATTCCTTACTCTGTCCTCGGTTTTGCGGAGCTTTCTCCATCTATATGCAGCCCATAGACCAAAGCCACCATATACAACAATATAGGAAGCCCATACGTAAGGGTAGGTTTCTGCGTGCTCTTTGATTTTGAGATACTGTTTCTCCAATGAATCTACCAAGTTCACAGTAGAAGTGGCACTTGCTACTTGATCCTCAGTATTCTGGATCGGTGTGGCGGAACTTGTTGTTTCTGGCTGATTTGCCATGCCCTCTGCCGGTAATATTCCAGTTACCAATAATCAAATAGTTGCATAACAAATAACCCTTTTACAATGGAGCCCTATACAATAACATCAAAAAATAAACATACAGATAGAGAAAAGATTTATTGTGCTGCTAATCAAGAATCAACAGTCTTCTAAAAGAGAAACTGTAGTGACTAATGAGTTAGGTATTGTAACACTTACTAAGGAATTTGTAAAATGTCTTAGGACTCTCTTCTCCCTGATTACATTCTTCTCTTCTATCTGATTTATCTCTTTTCTCTACCAAATTTCCTCACTATGATTTTACCTTCACTCTGATTCTTTAATCCTACTACTCCTAAAACCAATCTCATTACAGAAACATATTTTCCTTTCTTCAACATATCAAATTATCAATGACAATGATGTAACTTAGAAACAAAGTTACAAAACAATATAAATATAAAACCAAGCAAAAAACAACTGAACTGAACTCACAATTAGCAAATTTCTTAATGAGTACAAACTGAAACTTAACCAGATGCATTATCATAATATGGTTGCCACAAGCTAAACTGAACTCACAATTAGAAAATTTTTTTTTCAAATTTGAAACTTCTCGATCATAAAACCAAGGCAATCAACCATTTAAACATTAGAACTTTTAAGACCAAACCAACATTAACACAAAAGAACATAATGTCATTAGCCCAAACAAAATTTTCCCAGAGTACAAAAGACATGACAAGTTGACAACAAAATAACTAACCACATTTTAATCCTAAAACATTGTCAATCAAAATTAGAAAGTAGTGAGAAGAACTGAAGAATGTAAGGCAAGTACCAAGCACTAAAACAGATGCCATATGCAAATGCAAGGTACTTGCCTATGGATAAGTACCACTAACACAAAGGGTTGTTTCTGGGCAAGTAGTTAGAAAAATGTGGCATTTTGATAATAAGTTTTGAAAAAGGTGGTACATAAGTAAAAAAGCCAGGGGCGAGGAGTTCCCACCACCCGAATTTATCCCCCTCTCTTCTGTTCTGCTGTTGCTTCCCGATAACTTAATCTTTATAGGTTCGGAGATCACGGAAAAATTAAAAAAGTATATTGGAAAAATTCACAGCCCACCTTAAAACTCAAAGCTCAAAATCTGTAATGGAACCGGTAAAAGAAAAATTTAGAAGCCGTAACGCTCATTTTATCAAACACCTCATGTGCAACACCCATCTTTAGCTTCTTCACCTAGTTTCTTTTGGCAATGATCGACTAGCAACGCAACACTAACAAAAAATAGCCACACGTTTATATACAGCTTCCAAATTCGAAGCCTTTTACAATAACAAAAAATTAGCACTACAGATTTAATAAAATTTATGCAGGTTTGTTTATTGATCAGAACAAAAAAGGAAGAAAGCACTAAAGTGAGTTAAGAAGCTTCGTCAAATACCTCGAATTGCAAAGCTTGAATAAATCAGAAGCGGTTGGAAAATTGGAGCATTAATTATCACTCTGAGAAGTTAGAATAGCACATGGTAGTTGCACTTCGGGTGGCGGCGAGACACCGTGGTAGGTAGTGGAGTTGAAGGGGCTGTGGTGGCAGAACTGAGGTGCTGATCCTGGCAGCACTTTTGGGGTTAGGAAATTGGGTTCCCGGGGGAAGGGATACGCGGGTGAAACAAGAATTTGGGGTTAGGAAGGGGCTTTTTTTTCTTTAACCTTTTGCATACGAAGGTATTTCTTACAAAAAAAAAAATTTAGTAAAAGACAAATAGGTCCCTAACCTTTTTTTTCGGACATTTTTGTCTTCAAAGATTGGAAAATACATTCATGTCTCTGACTCTTCCAAAACACGGACAAATTGGCTCCTCCGTTAAAGTGACTCTGTTACACTCAACAGAAAACGCTGACGTGGCTCCCGTGGCGCTGACCTGGCCGTTACGGGAGGCGGGAGCACACGTGGCATGTAGCTTTTCAAAACAGGACATATTAGTCCTCCCAACCCAAAACGACGTCGTTTCACCCAAACCCCCAATCTTTCACATTTATGAGCCCTAATCCTTCCACAGATCAGCCACCTCCAACCCCAACCACCTCCTGTGCCCCTGACTCCCTCTTTCACCACCACCTACGCTGCCCCTCCTCTCCTTGCCCCATCCCCCTCCCTCTCCACCTCTGTCCTTTTCTTCTTCCTTCGTCCTTTTTCCCTTCCATTCTTCTTCCTCGGCCCCTGCCTCTATCACCGCTGCACAGCCGCGCCTCCGTCAGCCACCATCAACGCCGGCAACCTCCTCCTTCCTCTCGCACCAGCACCGCTTCCAGCAATAACCCATCCAGTGAGGCGGATCCAAATTCCTACGGCGGAGACACTGTCACCGGCCAAAATCGTAAGTTCTGTCTGCCGCCACTTACGCCGCGATCGCAGCAGAGTTCCAAGTCCCGGTCGAGCCTGCCGCCCCTCCAGCCACTTTTGATAGCCCGGCGGAGCCTCGATGAGTGGCCGCAGGCGAGCTCAGATGACATTGGGGAGTGGTTGCCCCCACAGCTGCCGTTGAGCCCCGGTGACGGCATGAGAGGTAACCCTGGTGAAAGGTTGAAACTTGATCTCTCCTCAATTCAGATGAACAATGATAGGAATTGCAATAATGGCAGTAATAGTGGTAATAATAATAGTTGTAACAATAATGGTGTTAGTGGACTCTTGTATGATGTGTTTGATTACTTTGAGGATGTTAGTGAACAAAATGGTAGGGTGTTTGTGCACTGTTGTCAAGGTGAGTCTAGGTCTACTTCGTTGGTGATTGCATACCTCATGTGGAGGGAAGGATAGAGCTTTGATGATGCTTTTCAGTTGGTGAAGGCTGCAAGGTGTATTGCCGATCCGAATATGGGATTTGCTTGCCAGTTGTTGCAGTGCCAGAAGAGGGTGCATACAGTTCCTCTTAGTCCTACCTCTTTGCTTAGGATGTATAGGATGGATCCACACTCGCCTTATGGTCCTTTACATCTCGTCCCCAAAATGTTAACGGATCCTTCGCCTTCCGTATTGGACTCCAGGGGAGCTTTTTTTGTACATATTCCCACTGCAATATTTGTTTGGTGATTAGAGGAAAGTGGACTGCTATGATGTTGATTATGAAGTTTTTCAAAAAACTATTGTTGGAGGTTTTGTGCCACCATTTCCATCATCAGAGAATGAACATGAAACCCATCTTCCTGCAAGAGAGAGTAGTTGGAGTGCCTTAAGGCGTAAAGTTTCCTCTTCTCATATGAAGGAGATTGTCACAGCCCCTAAGTCATCCCTCCCAAGGGTTTATTCCGATTCCATGTTGTGTATTCATTCAACAAAAACTTCATCTCCATCCTCATCATCTTCGCCCTCGTATATCTCTCCAGATTCTGTTTCTTCGTCCTCGTATATCTCACCTTGGAAGGAGGGTGAGAAGAGAGAGAGACTAATGGGAGTAAGGGAGTGAGAAAGGGAAGAAGACGCGAAAAGAGAGGAAGGAGGAGGTCGCTGGCGTTGATGGTGGCTGACGGAGGCGCCGCTATGCGGCGGTGATGGAGGCAGGGGCCAAGGAAGAAGAATGGAAGGGAAAAAGGACGAAGGAAGAAGAAAAGGCAGAGAAATTCGAAACAGGATTGGGGGAGGTTACAAAAACGGCGTCGTTTTTGTCTCCAGGGACTTATATGTCCTGTTACAAAATGCTCCATGCCACCTGGCCTCCGTTACGGCCACCTCAGTGCCACCTTTGCCAGCTCATCCTTTTCCGTTTAGTGCAAACGACTGAATTCAACGGAAGGACATAAATGTCCACGTTTTTCAGGGGTCAGGGGCTTGAATGTATTTTCCATTCCTTGAGGACAAAAATGTCCGCAAAAAAAAGGTCAGAGACGAAAATGTCCTTTACTCAAAAAAATTTTAAAAAAAAGCAATGTTGTGAAAATCAGACTACTCATTGAACTGTTTAAGTCACTAACTTTTTGTTTCAACTAGAATAATTATTTTATAATAAAATAATAAATAAAATATAAATAAATACATTAAAATATAGTTATAATTTAATATAAATTTTAAAATATAATTTAAATTTAAAGCATTACATAAAATATCATCAACCAAAATATTAACTTTTCCAATATCTTAACTTCTTCTGTTATAAGTTTAAAACAAGGCCTATTTTTTTTTTTTTTTTTTTTGTTAAGAGCACTATAAATCGGACAAAAAAGTGTTAATTTCTTCAATTATAAGTTTAAGAGTTTTATGACACAATAAGAGTATTATGCACTAACTTATGACAATATGTACTATCAAAAGATACATACGTTTATGTTTTGTGTGTTTGTTATCACTTTATTTGGCTAATCAAGTTCAGTTTTAAAGTATGAAATTTCAAATATTTTAGACGGTGATTTCTTAACTAATAAAATAAAATTAACCATATTCAAACTTTACACATATTTACTTTCAAATTTTAAGTTGACATAATAGTGATTAATCACATATTATTTCAGTATTTTTCTATATTCAATAGTATTAATACAAACAAAAATAATAATTATCCGGTTTCTACAGTAAAATATAGTTACTAAAATATCATTAAGACGATAATTATTTGAGTTCATTTCAATACACAATTTATTATATTTTGTGATTAAATTACAAGTATTCTTTTAAGAGGCATTTGTTTTGTTTTTTGGTTTATAAGTAGTTGATAGAAACTCAACCTGACAAAGTAGGGACAATCCATACAATTCATTACACAGTATTTGCAATAACTAAAACATCAACACATATCAAGAACCTTTCATAACCTGCATTTCAATACCTATTTTGTTGTTTTACTATAATGTTGTTATTCATGATTTTTAATTTTAACACAAAAATTAACATGCTTTAACAAAGATTAACAAAATTTTCAACCCAATTTTAACAAATTCAGCATAATGATTAACAACAGAAAAAAAAACACTAAATAAGATAATGAATACAAAATTTATTATGAAAAAATGTTAACAAAATTTAACAACAGAAAAGAAAAGTAAGAACAAGGTAATAACAATTTATCAGCGGGGATTTCGATTAAATCATTTCAACCGACCAATCCGATCTGATTTTTAAAATCATAAAAAATGTGACAACTCGGTCTCTTATAAATTTCTTTGACAAATTTGTCTTTGAACAATAAAAAATATCAAAACCATCATTTATGTTTATTTTTTTGACATGTAAGTCTTCTCGTCAAAAAACACTCAATGTCATAAGGGTGGTGATGGCTAGGGTAGGATAGAATTTGGATTAAACCCTAATCCTACCGGCGGATTGAGATTTTTATATAAACTCAATCTTATTTTATTCGCGAGTTGAAAATATCTCAATCCTAATCCTACCCGATCTTAACCCACGGTACTCTATCCTACCCGTACCTTACCCTACCTGTTGCGAATCGGATTGAATATATGCGGATAGGATGTATATTGTCACTCCTAAATATCATTGGTGAATATAGATCAATTTATCTAATTTTAATATATTAAAGGATTAACATGTCTAATTTTAAAATCTAAAACCATTAACATATATATTCACCAAATTATTTGGTATTTAAAATTATTCAACCAATAATAACTTACTTACCAACTTAGTCACCAAAAAAAAACTTACTTACCAACTTCAATACATTAACTTATCCAATAATTATTCACAAGGAAGATGGATTTAGATATAAGCCTAGTGTTATGATTTTTACTTAAGATGTTTTTATTCTATCTGATTCTATTGTTTTTGCTCCAAATTAGACAAATAGATTCATGCCATTAATAATCTCAAGTGATTTTTAACGGAAGAATTTAATATGTTCAATAGTAGTAAATTTTAGTAACCTATTTGATAATTTTCATTCTTTAAGAATAAATTTTTTTGACGCAATATTTTTCAAGACTAAATTGTCATTCAAAATTTGATGGTGGATGTTATAATAGTCCTATATGTTGCTTCGCTCCGGCCTTTCTCTACGTCAACATATCAGTCGTATAAAGAATGCATCACTATTTTTTCTCTCCTACTCTATCTTCGCTACTAATCATTGTGAAAATGTTAGAAAAAGTATAATATATTTTTGGACAAATCATATAAACAATCCATTAGGAATTCTAATTTACGTGAATGTCCTAAATGCAAAAAGTGGACGTGAAAGCCCTAAAACTATGTAAATTGAATCAACATAATTCGATTTACCTTCATTTTATTAAATCGAAGCAACCTAATTCGATTTACCTTAAATTCATGTAAATCAAAGCCAAAGAATTTGATTTACGTTGAACACGCATAATTTGAATAAACTCGAATCGATTTACGGTGTATGGCTATAATTCGAATCTTTTTTATTCGATTTATGATGAAGACCCTTAATGCATGTAATTCGAAACAATATGATTCGATTTACACGAATTAGTAAATCATGGTAAATTGAATCTAACAGATTCGATTTACTAGCAAAGCAATGCATATGATTAAATCAAATTGATTTAATTCGATTTACTAAGGAGTGTGTGCTATATAAATAAGATCATAACGTGGAGTGTTCAATAGAGGTAAATTCACAATAGTTAGTGAAGATAGTTTTTTAGTTTTTGTGTACAACAAAGGCACGATTAAGAAAAAAATACCATCGAAAATAAAATTTACTGATAAGGATCCATTGAGTGTCTTTATCAGACCTTCTACGAGCCTTGTTGATTTTCAGAATACCATACTACATAAATTGGGACTACATAGAATGAAACGGATAGAGAAGTTATATTATTGAATTTCAATTTCTGTTGTTTGTGATGAGGTGAAGTACAACTCGTTTGTGATAGACAGTGACGAGGGTTTGCAAGTTTTATTTCACTATCGTCGTCAGTTTCCCGAAGTGAGAATCCTTGAACTATTGGCCAAGCTTGTGGATGTGATCTCTAACTCAGGAGGATTGAATCAAAATCATCAATCAATAACAATGGCAACAGCCTCCAGTTTAACCCCTGTTGTTGCGTCTTCATCTTTGCCTGTAATGGCATCTGCGGGAGGTTTGGTGGCATCTTCGTAATTCGCAGCTGATCTACACGGTGATGAGATTGCAAAAATAGGTGCTAACATGAATACTCCTGTTATGATCCTGATTTATGGGGAAGTTGGAAAACAAGATGTTGTGGAAGACGTGCTAGGGGATGATGATGATGTGGAGCCTGCCATGATTGATGATGATAATGATGATGATATAGGGAGGAGTATTCCTGTTGGAGCTGGTGCACCATCGATCTTAGGAACTCAACAATACCCGTCGCACTTTTCAACTCTAGACTTAGATGCCATGAAACAGTAAGGGTTCCCAGATGTAGAATTTGGTTTTAGAGCCAAAGATTCACAGAGCACCGCAGGTCTAGCTGAGTTTCGATTCGGTCAGTAGTTTCAGAATAAAGAGGAAGTCGTCTTATGTGTGAAGACTTATAGCATCCGCCATGTGGTTGAGTATAAAGTGATGGAATCAGACCATGCCAAGTACTATAGAAAGTGTAAGGAGTTCGAAAACAGCTGCAGATGGTTGATTTGGATCACTCTACAACAGTGAAAGAGTATTTAGGAGGTTAGACGATATAACGGACCTCATACATGTTTGGCCACCTTGATCTCTAGTGATCACAAGAAGCTTGACTATCATGTGATATCTGCTTTCATCCTTCCTATGATCAGAGCTGATGTGACTGCATCCATCAAGGTACTGCAGAATGCAACGGAGGCACATTTTGGGTTTAGACCTACGTACAGGAGGGTTTGGTTGGCTAAGTAGAAGGTCGTTACGTAGATATATTGGGATTCAGAGGAGACCTATAATGAATTGCCAAAATGGGTGCTAGGTGTGCAGATAATGATGCCAGGTAGTATTGCAGTTCTGAAGACGAGTCATGTGTAAGTTGGAGGCCAGGTTGACAAGTCATCAACGTTTTTTCACTGACTTTTTTGGTCATTCCCACCGTGCATTAAAGCATTCAAGTATTGTAAGTCGTTGGTCAATATTGACGGAACCCATTTGTACGACAAATATGGGAGAACTTTGCTGGTTGCGATTGTTCAAGATGGAAATTCTAATATCATTCCTATTGCTTTTGCCCTAGTGGAGAGTGAAAATACGAAGTCATGGTTGTTTTTCTTGTCTCACTTACAGCAGCACGTGACTCCTCAGCCCGGCATTCTCATGATATCTGATAGGCACAATGGTATCAAGGCAACCTTAGAGGCACATGATGATGGAGTTAGGCACGCTGCAGCAAAATTTGCACTGAGTTTCAAGGGAAAGGATGCTAGGAGGTTTCAAGACAACGCTAGTTATGCAAAGATTGAGGCCGAGTTTGATTATTGATTTGACATCCTCTTAACTGAAGACCCGGCAATGTGTGACTGGCCCAATAGGATGGAGTATGACAAGTGGACTCAGCACTAGGATGAGGGTCGTAGATTCGGCCATATGACTACAAATATTTTTGAGTGTGTTAATTCGGTACTCAAGGGTGTTAGGAACCTTCCAGTTTATTCTTTGGTGAAGATTGGTAGAGCTCTTTGTTTGCAAGGGAAGAGAGGCTGAGGCACAATTGGGGACAGGTCAGCAATTTAGTTAGTCACTGATGAAGGCAATGGAGGCAAATCTTAAGGTATCGAGATGTTTCACAGTGACCTTATACGATAGAGATAATTTGGAGTTTAATGTGGTTGAGACTACTCCAACATTTTACTTCTCACTTGGTACTTACAGAGACTCATTGAGAGATTAGACTTGCGATTGTAGGTACTTTCAGGCACTTCACTACCCATGTCGCCATGCAGTCACTTGTTGTGCATATTTCCGCCTGAGTTGGCAATTTATATCCACGAGGTATATCGCCTCTGCACGGTATTTAATATCTACAAGATGAGATTCAATCCTTCGATTCCAGAAAGCTTCTGGCCACCATATGATGGTCCAACAGTCATCCCTGATCCCAGTATGAGACGTGCATCTGAAGGTCATCCACTAGTATGGATGAGGTGGATCCAAATAGACCAAAATGGTGTGATCTATGCAAACAGCCTGATCATACTTGGTGGAGTTCCACAGGGAGGAGTCATTAAGGGTCTGGAGCAACAAGCAGAGTTTAGTATTTTCTTTATTATGTCACCTGTTCTTATGTCCACTGTATTACACTTTATTGTTGTTTAGCAATGTTTGTTGCATTCCATGTTGTCTTTTCTGTGTTTATAGTTGTCTTTATTATTGTCTTGTCTGATGGACTGTCGTTAATAATATTATTGTATTTTATTTTTCAAGGTTACCTTCATTTTTTTCGTGAAATTTCAATAAACATCAATTAAGAACATCTTTAATATATAGTTTCCAAAATTAGTCAAGTATTATCTCCCATGATAACATAGTTCACACAAGCAATACTAAATACATCAACACAATAATGATTACATAACATGATAAAATAATAACATATAATATAACAGTCATCTGAATAGTCAGAATTGATTATGACCCTGTGAAGCAGCAGCGTGGGTGCCTGATCCTTTGTGCTCTCTGAGCGAGAGGTACCTCATCCTCGTCTCCACTCGGTCTGGGTGGCCTAGATGGACCAGTACGATCTGGGAGTGCTACTACAACTGCCGACAGAGGAGTGCCACCCAATGCAAATATATCGTACAAAGGTCCTAACAGAGGCTCGTTCAGGTCCACATCAAGGTATGTCTGGCGACCTGCGGTCCACATAGGGCCGCTTCATACTCTTGGATAATGACGCTAATCTCCTCAAGGAAGTGTAATCATCCAAACTCACTGTCGAAGCCATGGCTGCCTAACAAATCTAAAAAGAGCTCACTCGGGCTCATGAATGTCTGACTCTCATGCAGGGGCCATATCACTGCTAGGGACACCAACAAAATAATCACCAAACCCCTTTCAGCTATAAATCCTCCACCATCCCCTAACCTTAAAGCATCACCCTGAAAACCACCCTCAACCCCGCTACCTCCACCACCTCCACCTCCACCATCTCTACCTCCACTTCTATCTATACCTCCACCATCTCCAGCGACACCACCTCCAAACCCAACACCACCTCTACCACCACCATTATCATCTCCACCTCCTCCAGATCCACCACCTCTTCTAGCTCCACCATAATCCTCATCTCCACTATCACCATCATCGTCACTGCCTCTCCTAATACGTCAACCTCTACCTCGACGTCCCCCATCCCTCCCTCTCAATCACGCCCCCTATCGCGTTGATGACCTCGACCCCTCCCCTCCATCGTACTAATTGCATTATCGAGCCATCTCTACTCACACTCACAGCCTTGTGTCCTAAGATGACATCTCTGCTCTACTTGATGTCTATCAGGAACATCTGGCACCTGATCCATATTAGGGACCCGTCCTGGACCTCTTTGTGTTGCCTCAGTTGGGATAACATCTGCTCTGAGGTCCCCGAGAAAGAGCTCAAGCGATAAAAATATTCTCTCATACTCATGCCACCAATCTAAGTAAGCTGTGACGGTCCTGAGTTTGCCACCACATCAAATCGTAACACATGGTCAGCCCATCGAGTCCAATGTATGTGCTAACACTGTAACGTGTTCGAAAACCATCAGTTTCTACCTCTGCCATCCTTCGATATTAGAAAATTAATGTGCGGACCATGGGTGATGTTGTATCCCACCAAGCTGTGGTAGCACCATATCCACCTGATGCCACTCTATCACAGCAAAGTAGATCAATGCCATCACAGCCCTCCATAGTGCCATATGTCAGGGCTCCAAGATCTCGGGATGAACGATCTGAACAACATCCGATGTGCTATATGACATCCATGTAAACTGGTAAAGAGAAACAAGTATTGCAGGTCAATTTACATCCACTAAGTAGTTTAAAAAAATTTAACAATGAATGCTTGAAAGCTAAAACACTCACATCCCTTGCTCGAAGTAAATCTATCCTGAGCCTCCACTGCGCGACTCTAGGCCCCTTCTCGCTCAATAGACCGGCCAACTTAACCACGTTCTTGTTGGTCACACGGTATAAGCATCGGTATAACCATGATAGAGCAGCGGATCCCCTACTGTATATGTCCATGTCCTCTAATTTCGCTACGTATGGTAGCCATTTAATATGCATGTGTGTACCGTACTTGCCACCGAAGAGCTGCGTCGATAATAGCATCATGATATACGCTCTTGCATACCTCCGGACTGTTTCCTCATCTGCGTCCTGGGGAAGGTCACTAAATGTCTCCTGCATCCAAGTGCGCTTCACAGTAAACTTGCCGATGCAGGTCGGCTGCCGTCAATGTAACGCTCGAAGTACGTCAGACATCCATTGATGTACTATCCGTCGATGGGGAGGCCTAACTGGTACGTAATATCCTGTAGTGTAATCGTGCACTCCCCGAATAGCATGTGGAAGGTATGGGTCTCATGACGCCATCGCTTGACAAATGTACTGACCAGCGTCTCATCCAACCTAAACCAATGGTTGTTGAGTCTTGCGAGATGGGCTAAGCCGGCCATCTGCAAGTACGGCATGATCCTCTCGTCTAAGGGCATACCTTGCTGTCTCCTCATGCTGGTAATACATCGGTGGGGCTGCATGATGATGAAAAAATTCTCTAAGAACCATAACGATTTAGAAAACAAAAATCACCTAAAACAGAGAATTCAAATAAAAAATACTTTAATGTAATAGATATTGTAAACCTGAACATAGATAATCAAACATTTAAGAATTAAATTAAATCAAATTAAACTAAATTAACGTAAATTAAATTAAATTCTAACATAACATAGTTAATCTAATATTTAGGACGTAAAGCTAAACCCTAAACTATAACTAAACTTGTAGTGCCTCGTTAATCTAACATTTAAGAATTAAATTTTTTAAATAAATTAAATCATATTAAATCCTTGATAATCTTCTACTGCCTAGTTAATTTAACACTTAGAAACCTAAATTAAATTAAACTCCAACAAAATTTCTAACCTCATTAAACTTCTAACATTTAAAACTTACAAATTCTAACCAAACCTATAATCACTACTCTAACGAACACTCAGTTATCCCTCATCCAACATACATTTGTAATTTAAATGTTCTAACAAACTACTGAAACTAAATCAATACTCTAACTATTATTTGAAGTTTAAAAATTCTAATAACACGTCTAATCAAGTTCTGAGCGATTTAATATCACTAAAAAATCTTTATTTCTTAAAGAAAATAAATTAAATTTCATTCATTAACCTATTCATGGACGCTACCAGCAATATGGACAACTCCGTCCAAACGATACATTCGATTCGGGTTGTCTTCCATTTCCGCAGTTTGAACCTATGGGTAGCATTTTGAATTTCATTCCTTGGTAAATCAAAGCTAATAACTTCGATTTACATAAAACCCTACTAATTCAAATATTTTTAATTCAATTTAGTACTAGAAAACTTAATTCAAATTTAATAAATTCGATTTATATAAAAATATGAATGAAGACTTTCATGTAACTTTATTTGTTTTGAGGCTTTCATATAATATTGGTTATTGTTTGGTTTCTTTACATATTTTACCCTATATTTTACCGATAATTTGTGAGAAATGAAAAATTAAAATTTTATTTTGGATGGCTATAACTATGTAGATAATTTAAATTTAGTTTTTGTACACAACGACTACAAAAATATAATGTAGTATTTAAATTTGTAAATTTTTTTATTCCAGTTTAAAATGGTAAAAAAAGTTTTTATTTTGGTGTGTATTTTATTATTTTTGTATAAATGAATTTTATGATATTTATAATTTGACGGCTAATTTTTGTTTAATTTATTTTTATGACAAATTTTAAATATTTAATAATTATTTATGTTCTGGCAAGGATACTTTTCTCCGAAGTATAGGTTGGCTTTGCTTTCTTTGAAACCACAACGTCTCAGCTTGGAAGCGAAGCACCCTTGCGAACTTGAGCCCGAGCGTGGTACCTGCAAAAAAGACTCTGATACTCAAGTCAATAAAGAGTTACTTAATAAAAGCGAGTATGTGATCGGTATCATGTTGCTAAAAAGTGGTGCAGGAAAATTAAACTCGCACAACTTTACCGGCAAGTGCACCGGGTCATCCAAGTAATACCTCAGGTGAGTGAGGATCGATCCCACGAAGATTGTCAGATTGAGTAAGCAATAGTTATCTTGCTGGACTTAGTCAGACGAAAAGTAAAGAGAGTAGTTATTAAAAGCGCATAAAATAAAATAATAAAGAAAAGCAATTAAAGGTTGGTGTAAAACCAATATAGGAAAACAGTTAAGATTTCAGAGATGTTTATCTTTCCATATTAATACTTCGTACTAACTATTTTAATAATGAATGATTCATTCCATGACAAACTGTAAGTGATTAACCCTAATCCCTTAGTGATTAATCTCCTCTAATCCTACTAAAACGCCACAGACAACGTTAGTTAATTCGAATCAGAGAGTGAAGTTCAGTATTCTAGTTTATACCACAAAGTCCCTAGTCACCCGAGATCCCGGCTGAACAGATGTTCCCATGTCCCCAATGAGTTGTGGATTAGCCGTCTAGGAGGTGTGTTCTCAAACTGTAGTTCAAGCGACCTTGGCCAAGTATCACAAGAACTCATGTAGAAAAAGGGTCATACTTCCGTTCCACCCAGTTTCATTAGATTAAGAATGAGTCACACCTTAGAATAGAATCAAACATATATTAAAATATAAAAGTAATAATATTAAGCCATAGAAATAAACAGAGCTCCTAACCTTAACCAGGAGGTTTAGTTGCTCATGACTTACAAAAAAAACAGAGTACTTAGAAGTGTGGAGGAGGAAGATCTGATGTCTTTAAACCTCAGTGATCTCCTCTTTAAATAATAACCTAATAATAAATGCTAAACCTAAAAGATATTATTTTAAATTAAAAATTACAAAGATAAAATAAGATATGCCTAAGAAGTCCTAAAATCCACTTGGAAGCCCAATAGGTGAGTGGCTCAGACAGCAAGCTGGCGTTCAATACCAGGATTGAGCATTGAACGCCCAGAAGGGAGTTGCACTTCTGACTTCATGCCCCCTGCTGGCGTTGAATGTCAAGTTGTGCGTTCAGCACCTAGGGGGGAGCTGACAGCATTTTTGTTTCTTGCTCTAGACTTCTTCAAACTGCTCTAAATTTCACCTAAAACTATAAAAACACAAGAAAAACTCAAAGTAGCATCCAAATGTGAAATTTGCACTAAAACATAAAACTTAATAAAATATAACTAAAAATAGTATAAAAACAACTGGAAAAAGGGTATAAGATACTCACGCATCACACCACTAAACTTAAACCGTTGCTTGTTCTCAAGTAACCAAAAACAATATAGGACCAAGGAAGAGAACACACAAGATTAGAGTTGTCAATCAAGCTCAGGTCTAATTTCTGAATGGAGCTAATGACACTCTATTTCTGAATAGCTTTGGCATCTCGCTTTCTTTTGAAGCTAAAAAATATTGGCATCCTTTAGAACTAGAATCCGAATGATATTATTGAGGCTCTTCTTTAGGTTCTTGTTGATTCTTGAACACAACTATTCTTTTCTTTTGGTGCTTTGCACTTTTGAGCCTAGTCGTGACTCTAAGTGTTTTGTTTCCAAGCTTAACTTGATACATCAACATCACAAGCACTTAACTAGGAGAACCCTTTGGATTCGACTTTTCTTTGCTTTTATCCCAAACAGTGGTGCTCAGAGCCTTAAGCATATTCCTTAACAACATTAGGTCACAACTTTAAGTTTTCAGTCTCAAAGATTACTTGACACTTTTCCACCACAAGCATATAGTTAGGGGAAACCACTCTTTTGAGCTTTTAGATCAATTTTGACCCTCCTAACCATTGATGCTTAAAGCCTTTGACCTTTTTCTTTTGATTTTTCTTCTTATTTGCTTTTTTTTTTTTTTTTGCTATTTGTTTTGCTTCAAGAATCAATCTTTTTCTTCTTTCAGAGAATCAATAATATTTCTCTAAATTCCTGTTCTTCAAGAACCAATATACTCGACTTAAGTATTAATTATACACAGTTAATTCATACATTCAGAAAATAGAGATAAGGCCACCACATCAAAGTAAATAGAATAACTCATAATATAACTCAAGATCTTATGCATCTTACTACTTCTTTTTCAATAGATTTTTCTTTTTAAGCTTGATGAGGAATACATAAAACATCTTTAAACAAAACAAAAAAAATAAACTACTAAGCTAGAAAGCAAAGAAATCCTAAGAGTGATCATGCAACTAGAATAGAAAATAGATAAAAATTCAAATGCCAGGAAAATAGAGATAAGATAAAGATAGGGAGAATGGAACTAGACCACCTCAGTGATGGCAGCTACTGCCCCCTCCAGGGAATCCTCTGGAGCGTTTAAGCTCCCCAATGTCATGCCCCTGCCTCCTCTGCTCCTCCGTCAATCTCTTTTGATCTTCCATCATTTGATGGAGGATAGCAGACTGGTTCTGATGCTCCAGCCTCAGCTGATCAACTGATGATGCCAGCTCTCCTAAAGATATGGTCAATTGATCCCAATAGTTACGGGGAGAGAAGTACATCCCTTGAGGCATCTCTGGAATATCCTGTGGAGGTGGTGGAACTGGCTCTTGCTACGGTCCTTGTGCGGGCTCTCTAGCGTGCTCCATACCCTTTCTTGTGATGGGTCTCTCCTTATCAATCAGGGTATCTCCCTCTATGTGAGCTCCAGCTGCTGCACATAGGTAGTGAATGAGATGAGAAAATGCCAGCCTTGCTTGAGTGGAGGGCTTGTCAGCTACTCTGTAAATCTGTTGAGGGATCACCTCATGTACCTCCACCTTACTGCCGAGCATCATGCAGTGGATCATCACTGCTCTTTCGACTATAACCTCAGAGCGGTTACTTGTAGGGATGATAGAATATTGGGTGAACTCTGACCATCCTTTAGCCACTGGTTTAAGGTCAAGCCTACCCAGTTAGTAAGGCTTACCTTGAGCGTCCCTCCTCCACTGAGCTCCAGGCACACAGATACCAGCAAGAACTTGATCTAACCTTTGGTTAATATTGACCATTCGAGTGTATGACTGAGGGTCATTTCGTGGCTCTGGCAACTATAACACCACCCTCACACTCTCGGGGCTGAAGTCTATGATGTGCCCTCTGACCATGGTCCGCCAGTTCTTTGGCTCCGGATTCATGCTTGTATCATGCTTCTTTGTGACCCAAGCGTTGGCATAAAACTCCTACACCATCAGCACTCCATCGGAAACGGGGTTGGCCAGAATTTTCCAATCCTGTCTTAGAACTTGGTACAAGATCTCCGAGTACTCATTGTCCTTCATCTTGAAGGGAACATCGGGAATCACCCTCTTCTTCCTCACCGCATCATAAAAATGGTGTTGATGGGCCTTGGTGAGGAATTTTGTGGTCTCCTATGACTCAGATGCGAAAGCGGGGGCTTTCATTTTCTTTTCCTTGAGGACTCTCTGGTTTTTTGTGCCATGGAGGTAAGATATAAGAAGCAAAAAAGTGGAGCTTATAACACCAAACTTAAAAATTTTGCTCGTCCCCGAGCAAATAGAAATATAAGAAAAGGAAAAATAAAGGAAATAGAAGAAGTAGAGACAGGGGTTAGGGTATAGGCTTTGGCCTTTGGGAGGGAAGAAAGGGAAAAATTGAAGAAAAAGAATGTATATGGGGAAGAATATGTAAGAGAAGAAGATGAGGGAATGGTGTCGGAAAATATTGAGTAAGTGAGGGGTATTTATAGGAGTGGGGTGGGGGAATCAAGGGAATTGATGGGCGATGTGATGGATGAATGTGGATGGAAAAGTGGATGAGAGTGAATTAAACTCGCACAACTTTACCGGCAAGTGCACCGGGTCATCCAAGTAATACCTCAGGTGAGTGAGGGTCGATCCCACGAGGATTGTCGGATTGAGCAAGCAATAGTTATCTTGCTGGACTTAGTCAGAAAAGAAGTAAAGAGAGTAGTTGTTAAAAGCGCATAAAACAAAATAATAAAGAAAAGCAATTAAAGGTTGTTGTAAAACCAATATAGGAAAACAGTTAAGGTCTCGAAGATGTTTATCTTTCCGGATTAATTCTTCTTACTCACTATTTTAATAATGAATGATTCATTTCATGGCAAACTGTAAGTGATTAACCCTAATCCCTTAGTGATTAATCTCCTCTAATCCTACTAAAACGCCACAGACAACGTTAGTTAATTCGAATCAGAGAGTGAAGTTCAGTATTCTAATTTATACCACAAAGGCCCTAATTACCCCAGATCCCAGCTGAACAGATGTTCCCATGTCCCCAACGAGTTGTGGATTAGCTGTCTAAGAGGTCTGTTCTCAAGCTATAGTTCAAGCGACTTTGGCCAAGTATCACAAGAACTCATGTAGAAAAAGGGTCATACTTCCGTTCCACCCAGTTTCATTAGATTAAGAATGAGTCACACCTTAGAATGGAATTAAACATATATTAAAATAGAAAAGTAATAATATTAAGCTATAGAAATAAATAGAGCTCCTAACCTTAACCAGGAGGTTTAGTTGCTCATGACTTACAGAGAAAACAGAGTTCTTAGAAGTGTGGAGGAGGAAGATCTGATGTCTTTAAACCTCAGTGATCTCCTCCTTAAATACTAACCTAATAATAAATACTAAACCTAAAAGATATTATTTTAAATTAAAAATTACAAAGATAAAATAAGATAAGCTTAAGAAGTGCTAAAATCCACTTGGAGGCCCAATAGGTGAGTGGCTCGGACAGCAAGCTGGCGTTTAACACCAGGATTGGGCGTTCAGCGCCTGGGGGGAGCTGACAGCATTTTTGTTTCTTGCTTCAGGCTTCTCCAAACTGCTCCAAATTTCACCTAAAATCATAAAAATACAAGAAAAACTCAAAGTAGCATCCAAAAGTGAATTTTGCACTAAAACATAATAAAACTTAATAAAATCTAACTAAAAATAGTATAAAAATAACTGGAAAAAGGGTATAAGATGCTCATGCATCAAAAAGCTCTGCCTCATGTTGTCAGCTCTCACGCTGATGTATAGTTTGATCTGGGTTGAATCATTCGTCGGTTAGTGCCGAGATCTTCGTGGCCCACGTTTGGGCGAGATTTTGGGGAAGAGGTTTGTTAGGATCAAGTTAGGTTACGTTGAAGGGTTTGATTTTGATTTTATTTAATCTGATCGAGGTATAATCCAGTTTTTCCAATGTATAAGGGATACGGTACATAGCCCCCAAGCTTGACTTGCCGATCTCACGATTTAGCCAATTTAGCTTTCTAATTTGGTTATACCTCGGTCATGGATAATTATGCTAGCCTCCAAGCTCAACATGTGTTAGCTTTTTTTAAGCTTGGGCTGTATGTTAAAAATCAATTATAAAATGAAACTGAATAATAAATTTACCTCATGAACAGTTTTTTGCAATAAATTCAATGTTTAACTTCTCTAATTGGATTTGGGCTTTGGAAGTCTTCCAGGAATTAGAACAGTTATTTTTTCAAATTACCCACTAAGTTAATGGGTTATAATGCCTCTTTATTACCATTATTCTCTTGGAAAAAGACACGAAGATTGACTCAAAGGATTTCTGCTTAAGTGAAAAAGACATGACTGCAGGCAGGGACGGATCCACTCATGTGGGTGTTTTGCCCCACTACAATTTGGAATTTTATTGAGTAGTATATAATAATAATATTTATTTGCCTCCACTAAATTATTAAATTTGACCCCACAATAATTTTTTATTCAACTTTCGACACTTGATAGCCAATTTGAAAACTTCATATTAGATGTCTATTATAATGATCAATTTTCAAATTTAAATAAGATTGGTGTTCTTTCTTAGAGATCGACTCGAAAGAATATTATCTATCCATTTGTGTTTCTTCTTTTAAAATTAGCTTTAGTTTTTTTCATAATAACTACACTAATAATTGAATGAATATCATCAAGAGCTAATTTGTATGAAAGTTGAGTTTTAAATGATTGTTTAACGACATATACAAAAAAAAAGACATTTTAATTATATTGTCAAGATTTCAAAATATGAAATATAAAAAATTAAATTTTAAATTATATGTTATTATTTAAATTACTATTTTAGTATTTTAATTTGTAATTAGATATTTTGAAACCTAATCATATTTTACAATAACAAAATATAATTATAACAACAATTATGCTATGTATACATAAAATAATCACTTGTACAGAATAAATCTTAAAATATAAATTTTGAAATACAAAATACATATTAAAAATAAGTTAAATGATATATGTATTTATACACAAATTTATAATAGATAATTTGATAGCTAATTTTTTTATGTAAACGTAATATTTTTATTATAAAAATTATTATAATGTTATATATATATTTTGCCCCCACTATCAAAATTTTCTAGATCCGTCACTGACTGCAAGAGGTTGGTTTCTCTGTCCTCTTATTTTCGTTTCACCTTCACAATGGTTAGGGAAAGGGAAAAATAAAGAGAAAAAGACAAAGAAAAGTAAAAGGTCATGGAAGTGAAAAGTGAAAATCTCTACCAGTGGGTACACGTGGACGTAAAGACCCATTCCTCTTCCTACTGTGACGAGGAATCACTTCGTGAACTTAGGGCTTTACAGTTGGTTAAGGGGGTTCAGGTGTTGGTGTCGAGTTGTTACTTTGTAATGGCGACGAGAGAGTGTGTGAAACGAGGGGATTGGGGTTATTTTCACTGAACTTTATTTGAAATTTCCGTTTACTGACTTTGAGTGAAAAGTTTTGACTCAACTTAACTATGCTCCGTCGTAGTTGCATTTCAATTCTTGGGTGTTTTTTAGAGCTTTTGAATGTTTGATGGATTTTATGAATCTTTCTGCTTCGTTAAATGTCTTCTTTTAACTGTTTCAATCCAAAGGTGTCCGAAAAGGGCTATGGGTTTTCCTTAGCAGTTTTTCTGGTTGTTCTATTTTTCTTCTGTATAAATCATCCTTCAAAAATTTCAAAGCCATGTTTGTGAAAGTTCAGTCTTAGGAGACTGAATACCCTTTTTATTTAGATGAGGAACTCGTTGAAAAATTTCCTTTGTATTGGTTTCCAGAGCCAATGCAGATTTTGGAATCTACTGAAAGAAGTGAAGAAGAGAATAGGTTTTTGAATTTTTTAATAGAGTGTTTTGCTGAGGGTGAGTGTTTATCGATCCCGGAGTTTTTGAGTTTTGACAAGGAAAATGATAGGTAGGGCCTTGAAACGTATATAAGTATTATGTGTTTGTTTGTTTATTTATCTGGCTAGTGACTATCTTACTGATATAGAGATATTGTTGCTCATAGGTGGAAGGGTCCCTAATTTGAACATGTCTCGTCTGCAATCCTTTTTGAAAAGGAAGAGCGAGAAGGGGAGCAGTGTATTAGGTGTGGTGAAAGAAGCAGGTGGAGATGCTGCTTATTCTACTGCCCAGCCTCCCCCTTCACCGAAAAGAAGAAAGCTGGATTCTGAAAAATCCCTTGAGGCTTTGTCGGAAGGGGATTATAGTGCTGTTGGTAGGTCTATTTTCGAGAGACAGAAAAGACTGCATGGGTTCATAGATGGGGTAAACCCTCAATCTGTCTGGAGTGACCAGTTTCCTATTTTTGATCTTGCTGACCTTGTTTCCCAGTATCCTGGGGATATGAGTTTGGCACGCCGAACTGGTGTTGAGGCGATGGGAAAATTTGTTCAGGTTAGAAAAAGTTTTGATTGTCGTCACGATTTGTACTTTGTTGTATACTTTCCTTACTGTTCTTTATTTTCGTAGATTGTTGCTTCTCGCTTGATTTGTGTTGGCCGTGCCACCGAGCTTCTAGGAGCTGAACAGCAGTCTGTTTCTGAAAAATGGCTGTTCTGGAACGGTCTGTGAAGGAAAAGGACAACGTTGTCATTGATCTTACTGCTAAGATAAAGAATCAGGAGGAAGAGGTTATGAAACTTTAGGACCTGATTCGTCTTCTTCAAGGTGAGATTAAAGAAAATGACAAGTCGAAGGGTGAGATGACTGCTCGTATCCATGAATTGGAGGAAGAGGGGATGGAAATGTTTGCCCCTGGCTTTGATCGTGCTGTTAGTCAGGTTGTGGTGTTCACCCCTGACTTTGATGTTGGAAGACTTGACGTGACCAAGATCATGGTCGATGGTGAACTTGTGGAGGACGAGGCGGGTGAGGAGCATGACGAAAACGTCCGCCCTCCTTCGTGAAAAAGAATTTGGACTTTTGTTATTTAGAATGTAGTTTTGTTATGTTTGAAACATTTGTTATGGTTGCCGATTTTGTTATCGGTTTGTTTTTATGACTGCTTTATCCGACGTTAATGTCGGTTTGAATTTGGAAATTTAAGTAATTGTTGATTGCATGGTTTTAGATATTCGTTTCCAACTTTTGCACTGTTGGTGTGGCTGACGTAATTGGAAAGGTATAGATATCATAATAAGTAGGAAAAAGAACGATCATCTTAATTTGTTTGACGGAAATAACTCTCAGTTTTGAGAGGGATGGGGTGGTCGGCCTCGTTAAAACCTGTTTGAGTAAAACCCTCCTTAGGAAAAAACCTCGTGTCCAGGAAAAAGAGTACCTGGCCACTCCATCTTGTTTACAAAGTGAGATTAGCTATAGTAAATCTTCAATGATGAAATGTTCTAAGTGTTGGGCAATGCGATTCCATCTAGTGTTTCCAGGCAATATGCTCCTCTTCCAACGAATTTGGAGATCCAAAAAGGGCCCTCCCAAGTAGCAGATAATTTTCCATGTCCTGAAGGTTTCCGAAATTCTTCGATTTGCCTCAATACCAAGTCACCTTGTTTTAGTGTTCTTGGTCGCACTTTCTTGTTATATTGCCTTTGCATAGCTAGTTGCATAGATTTCTGCCTGAGCTCAGTTAGGCATCGCTCTTCGTTTATTGTATCAAGCTCCGCCGATCTAGCTTCTTTGTTAGCGGTCTCATCAAAATATTCGGTCCATGTTGACCCTTGTCCGACTTCAATAGGGATCATGCAGCCCGAACCGTATACTAATCGGAACGGGGTTTCCTTTGTCGTTGACTGTGGTGTTGTGTTATAACTCCACAGTATTTCTGGTATAAGTTCGGCCCAGCATCCCTTTGCATCTGTCAACTTTTTCTTTAAGGCCTACAAAATGACTTTGTTAGCTGCCTCTGCGAGCCCGTTGCTTTGTGGGTGCTCGACGGAGGAAAAATGATATTTGATGTGAAGCTCAGTTAAAAACGAATCAATTTTTTTATTAGTAAACTGCCTACCGTTATCAGAAATAATTTTCTTGGGTAAACCATATCGACAGATAATATATTTTCAAATGAATGTTCGCACCTTATCTGAGGTTATTTTTGCAATCGTCTGTGCTTCTATCCACTTTGTAAAATAATCAATAGCTACTAATAGGAATTTTACCTGTCTTGGTGATATTGAGAATGGTCCGAAAATATCTATTCCCCACTTGTGGAAAGGCCAACTTATATCTGAGAGGTGCAGTAGTTCAGTCGAGCTTTGGATGAGTGGTGCGCATTTCTGACATGCATCACATTCCTGTACCTTTTTCTTACAATTTTCACGTAGTATCGGCCAATAGTAACCTACACGTAGGATTCGTGTTGTCAAGCTCCGACCTCCTGCATGGTGGCCACAAATGCTGTCGTGGACCTCGTCAATAGCAGCTTCTGCTTTTGCTTGACGGAGACACTTGAGCAACGGTCTGGAGAATCCATGTTTATATAGGTTCTCACCAATGATCGTGTAGTGGCTTGCTTTATGTCTAAAAGACATCAGATTTTCCTTTTCCGGAATTTCTCCGGTTCTTAAATAGTGAATGAGTGAGCTTCGCCAATCTTCCACCTGTGACAAACTCAAAACAGATTTGACATCTAAACTTGGTTCTGTTAGCATAAGATGGGATAATGTTTCCGGTGAATCAATTATCCTATACGTAGCTAACTTAGATAAAATATCGGCACTATAGTTTTGTTCTCTAGATATATAGGATATATCAAAGTTTTGAAAATACTGTATCATGTTTTTGGCCGAATTTAAATATTTTTCTAGGAGTGGATCTCGCACCTGAAAATTACCAGTTACCTGTTGTACTACGAGTAGGAATTGCAGTAGATCTTCAAACTTTTTACTTCTATTTCCTTTGCTAGTCTCAGGCCTACTAGTAGTGCCTCGTATTCAGCTTGATTGTTGGTTGCTTGAAAAAGAAATTCAATTGAATGTTCGGCATGCACTCTAGTGTCGTCTTTTAGCAGAATTCCAGCTCCACATCCGCTTTCATTTGATGCTCCATCTACATATAATTCCCATATCTTGATTGTTTCTTCTATGCTAGTGAATTCTAAAATGAACTCGGCTAATGCCTGGGTCCCCGTGATTGGTAGGAGATGTCAAATTCTGAGAGTTCTATTGACCATTTTGTTAGTCACCCTGCGAGATATGGCTTTGATAATATTTGACGCAGAGGTTGACCAGTTCGAACTATTATCTAGTGCGTCTGGAAATAGTGTCGTAGACGCCGAGCTGTGATGCTTAGTCCAAATGCTAGTTTTTCTATCATCGGGTATCTTGTTTTGACATTTTGTAGCACTTTTCTTACAAAATACACTGGGTGCTGTTCTTTTTCTGTCTTTGTTACAAGCACAGAACTAACCGTGTTAGTTGAAATTGAAAGGAATAAGTAAAGGGGTTTACCTTGTTGGGGTTTCTAGAGTATGGGTGGTGAACATAAAAGGTTTTTGAATTCGGCGAAAGCTTGTTCACATTCATCTGTCCAGACAAACTTCTCGGCCTTTCTCAGCATGTTGAAGAAGTGATATGACTTGGCGACTGCTGCCGGTAAGAATCGTGACAAGGCTGCTAGGCGACTTGTGAGCTGCTGGACTTCCTTGACAGACTGAGGTGATTTCATGTTTATTACGGCCTGACATTGTCAGGGTTGCCTTCAATCCCCCTGTTTGTTAATAGAAATATGAGAAATTTACCCCCATGTACTCCAAATGCACACTTCTTTAGGTTTAATCTCATGTTGTACTTTTGGAGTTGTTGAAAAATTTTATTAAGGTTGGCTTCATGTTGTTGTTCGGAGCTTGATTTTACCACCATATCATCGATGTATATTTCGATATTTCGGCTAATTTGATCCTTGAAGACCTTGTCCATTAGTCTTTGATAGGTTTCTCCTACATTTTTTAGCCCGAAGGGCATGATTTTATAACAAAAGTTTCCTTGGTCGGTTACGAATGCTATTTTTTCCTCGTCATCTAAGTGCATTAATATTTGGTTGTAGCCGGAATAAGCATCCATGAAAATGAAACCCCGATGTTCATCCACCAATCTATCAATGTTTGGGAGTGGGTAAGAGTCATTCGGGCAGGCTTTGTTTAAATCCGTGAAGTCCACACACATACGCCATTTTCCCGAGCTCTTCTTTACCATTACTACATTGGCTAACCATGAGGAGAATCGAAGTTCTCGGATGAACCCTACATCAAGTAACTTCCGTGTTTCTACTGTTGCTGCATTTCTCCTTTCCGAGCCCAGGTTTTGTTTCTTTTGCCTTATAGGTCGGGCATTAGGGTTGACTGCTAGCTTGTGGCATATGAAGTTCAGATTAATTCCTGGCATGTCGGCAGGTGTCCATGCAAATAGATCGGAATTGGATCTTAATGTTTCAATAAGATCTTGTCTTGTTCCTGCGGAAAAGACACAGCCGATGTTAGTAAACTGGTCAGCTTTGCCTAGCTGTACCTTTTCTAGGTCGTCCATTGGAGCGGGATGACTGTTGTTACTTCTTGGGTCCAATTCGGCCAAGGTTGGAATGCTCTCAGAGTTGTAAACAGAATGGACTCTTGGTATGTTCTTCTTTGGGATAGCTTTCAAACCTGCGTTGTAGCATTGTCAAGCTTCTTTGTGGTCGGCATATACTATTGCCACCATGTTATCCTGCACAGGAAACTTAACACAGAAATGAACTGTAGAAACAATGGCTCCAAAAGAGTTAAGGGACAAACATTCCAAAATGATATTGTAAGGGCTAGAACAATCAATTACTAGAAATTGAATATCTAAAGTTTTAGAGTTTGAAGGCTCCCCTAGTGTCGTTCTCAACCATACATAACCTGAAACAGGCACACTTTCTCCGGAGAACCCTACCAATTTTCCGGTCGAGTGCTGTAATGCTTTGTCGCTGAGTTGCATTTTTCTAAATGTGGAGTAGAATAAGACGTTGGCGCTGCTTCCTGGATCCAGTAGAACCTTTTTGACCATTAGCTCCCCTGTGCAGATTGAAATCACCACTGGGTCATCCAAGTTCGGGCATTGTGACTTAAAGTTGGATATGCTGAAGGCGATTTGGGTTGTTAGAGCCGAGGAATGGGTATCCTGGCGAGATCCTTCCATTGTCATCATGGCCCAGTAACTTCTTTTCCTGGCCGTATTAGTTGCTCCTCCACCTGCAAAACCACCTGAGATATAATTTATTATTCCTTTGGAGGTAGGAGCATCGACTGGTCCGTGCCAAGTTCCTTTTTCCTTATACTCGGAGGTATAGCTTGGTTTGTCAGTGTTTCTTGTTGCTTCTTTTTGTCCCCTAGAAGTGACATATTTGTCCAGTAAGCCTTGTCTCGCTAATCTCTCCAAAAAATCTTTGGCTACCACACATTTGTCAGTTGTATGACCGTACTTCTGGTGAAATACACAACGTTTGCTTCTGTCGACATACTTCTGATCCTAGTATGTGCTTGCTTTGCTCGGCAGCTTGATAAGTTTGTTATGTAGGATTTCTTTGATTATGTCTTCCCTTTTGGTGTTGAATTTGGTGTAGGAATCATACTTCGGCGTTAGTTTGAAAGGTTTTTTAAAGTCCTTGTTCTGAGATCAGTGAGGTTTTTCTTCCTCTTTTTAGGAAGATGGTCTTTCGTTTCTCCGCTTCACGCAGTTCCTCGACTTTGATCTGTCCGGTTGCTTTTTCCCTGAACTCTTCCAGTGTTTTTGGTTTTGCTACTGCTATTGCTTCTTAGAATTTCCATATCGGAGGCCGCTCTTTATTGCGTGCAGTTGAACCTCTGGATTGAGGTCTGGGATTTCCATGGCTGCTGTTGTAAACCGCATCATGTAGTCTTTTAAACACTCATATTGTCCTTGTTTGATCATGCTGAGATAGATTGAGTCCCGTATATAGATCTTGGAAGCTGCAAAGTGGTTGATGAATAGCTTAGCAAATTCATCAAAACTTGATATTGAACCTACAGCTAAATTAGAAAACCATAATAATGCAACTCCATCCAAAAAAGTTGGAAAAGATCGGCACAAGATAGGATCGGAGTCACTGTTAGGAAACATCATAGACTCGAATTTTGTAAAGTGGACTTTAGGATCTCCGATCCCCTTCTACGATGCTAATGTCATTAAGAGTGTAAAATTTTTAGGCATTTCAAAATTCATTATTTCTTTGGAAAAATGGCTAATCCGTCGTCTTTCTGTTTTCGGAGGTGTTTCTCCCATCTTCACGTTCGAGTCCGATTGGTGCTCCTCATGGAGGTTGTCATTGACTTTCTTTTTATCGTTCTTTTCCTCGCCGTTGTTCTGCATTGCTGCTAATTCGGCCATGTGTTGGTTTTTCGTTTGTAAGGCAGCATTGGTAGCCAAGAGTTTGGCATTGGTTGGGTTGACTTGAGGAGTTACCGAATGATCCGTCATGGTTCGACTCCTGCAAAGAGAAGATACAAACAGATCTAGTAATGTTAGATCAAAATTATAAAGTGAGGCGGGGGCCCCACGGTGAGCACCAAATGTTCTGGCAAGGATACTCTTATCCGAAGTATAAGTCGGCTTTGCTTTAATTTCTTTGAAACCACAGCGTCTCAGCTTGGAAGCGAAGCACCCTTGCGAACTTGAGCCCGAGCGTGGTACCTGCAAAATAGATTCCGACGCTCAAGTTAATAAAGAGTCATTTAATAAAAGCGAGTATGTGATCGGTATGGTGTTGCTGAAAAGCTCTGCCCCATGTCGTCGGCTCTCGCGCTGATTTATAGTTTGATCTGGGTTGAATTATTCGTCGGTTAGTGCTGAGATTTTCGTGGCTCACGTTTGGGCGAGATTTTGGGAAAGAGGTTTGTTAGGATCAAGTTAGGTTACGGTGAAGGGTTTGATTTTGATTTTATCTAATCTGACCGAAGTATAATCCAATTTTTGCGACGTATAAGGAATGCGGTACATTTTATTTTTATATTTTAATAATTAAATATTAATTTTTGATTTTTTAGTAAATTAGGCAAATATTTGTACGGACTGTATATTGAATCCAAATCAAAATTGTTGATTTTCTAATCACATACATAGCAATAGCATAGGCATCTTGTGCTGCTGAGAAGTGAGCACACAGTGGCCTCTCGTTCACTCAATCACTCCTCACGCAAAAATGAAATGAAAAATCTAACTGATGAATAGGCGACGTAATATTTAATACATCTCGAAGTGGCGCGTGAAGTTGCAACTGTAGTGCTTCTGCTAATACATGAACCACGATGCAGTCGCACCTTCTGACGGGACCCATCTGCGGTCGCGCTACGGCGTTGCCCTCCGTCGCGGACGCATCTCCCTTCTTCTCTGCCACTCCTCCCATCTCCATCCGCCGGCGTCTCCGCTCGTGGTGCCCATTCATAGCCGCATCATCGTCATCGTCTTCCTCCTCTTCGTCGTCGGCAGCAGCCACTGGTAGTCAGAGCTTATACGCGGTGCTCGGCGTCCCAATCACCGCCACTGCCGCTGAGATCAAACGCGCTTACCGGCTCCTGGCCCGCAAGGTATTCCGTCAAAATATGGATTCTGATGTTGAGATTATTACTGTTACTGTTACTATTACAATTACTGTTCTTATTTTTCTGTCGTTTTGATTTGAATGTTGAATTTGTTAGTACTTGTGAATCTGTAATAGTGCAGGATGCTGTGAATTATGAATCCCTAGATATTATTTTGATTGTGATTGTGTTTCGCAATTTGTGATGGAACCTTGTGAAAACGTTAATCATTATGAATGATTTAGGGTTTTATTAATCCTTGCTGGCATAATTGGTTACGCGTTTTAAAGTAATGTAGTACAATAAGCTGGTCTGGCATATTCTTTGCTTAGTATTGTTAAAATATCAGCTTGCAGATATTTAATGTTAATTTTTAAGAAAAAAGCTTCCGAGTACTTGACAATTTCTGTGTCGAAGTTTTCCAATTCTATGTGCTTGGTAGATGAATATGAACTGTAGGAATTTTCAGGGCATGTATACCCGAGTTTTCTTTTGTCTTAAAACTCAATTTCCATACATTGTTAGTGTATAAGAGAATTTGAGTGATGCTACATGTACAAGTCTTTTTGGCAACCAAGTCAAGTTGACCCAACTACAATAAAAACCACTCTCAAAATGACACGCACTCCAGTGCTCCACTAGCGTACAATTCAATTAGCCTGCACTACATGTACAAGCCTTTCTACACTTTCTGCACCATACAAATTTTTGTTGGAGAGCATACAAATTTCTAAGTATAGCACACAAATTTTTGAAGTATAGCACACAAAAATTGGAACGCAACACAAACTTATCGATATAGCACACAAATTTTTGAAGCACAATATACAAATTTTGCTACACCAAATTTATGTGTATATTCTTTTATGAATTCTATTACACCATACCACATCACATGTGTAAATCAAAGTGAAACAATACACACCCCTTCATTTTCATAGCACACAAGTAATCGAAGCTTAATAGCTTGGTAGCTCACACTAATTTGACAGATATCATTAAACAAATTCTAGTTTATCATAGCACACAAATATTTAAGCGTAGCACACATATATAGCACAAGAGGAGGAGGAGCGTGACTGAAGTTTAAATTTTAATTAATGAAAACACTTGGACACCTAGCATTTTTGAAAGAATTTTACACATCTAGTTATATATTTTAGAGAAAATGACAAATAGGTCCCTGATCTTTTGTCCCACGGACATTTTCGTCCCTGACCATTGAAAAATACTTTTAAGTCCCTGACCTTCACAAAACTTGGACGGATCAGTCCCTGACGGAGGCATTTGGACGGAGGGACTGATCCGTCCAAGTTTTGTGAAGGTCAAGGACTTAAAAGTATTTTTCAATGGTCAGGGACAAAAATGTCCACGAAACAAAAGGTTAGGGACCTATTTATCCTTTTCTCTATATTTTATCCTATCAACAGAAATAGTTACTTTTCACGCAAACTAGATGAATACTTATCCAAATGAAAGCATTTTGATTGGATGACTTCACTCCATTAGTGCATCCAAATCAAACTCTTTGTCTTAACACTTTCAAAAGTTAGCTGCTTTTACTTTTATCATACATCTCGTAAAAGTGCAATTATATTGAGGAAGTTGTTCATCTGACAATATTTATGACTCATGACTACAGAAAGTCATCTCTGTAGCTTAGATCTACTTCTAACTTTTTTTATCTTCATATATTATAGGTTAAAAGTAAAATGTTTTCTATTAACAAAAAACAAATAATTGAATAAATTGAAGTACCATTCCAATTATCCCCTTCAACATGGACTCACTTTCAATCTGCGCAAATAACTGTCTTTAAAGTTTAAACCATATGGGCAACTTGACTCCTGTGCTAACTGCTATTTATGAAAGGATCAAAGTTAAAGAGAATAATAAATTGCAATATATACTGAGTTTTGCTTGTTTATGTTGTTTAATTTTGTAGATAAGGAGAATTTCGAACCCAAGAAGAGTTCTTGTTACCTCATTTTACCTAATTAATTGAATTGGTTGATGATCTTGCATGTTTTTCTGATTTTATCTTCAAACTAAGTATGCTTTCATTGACATTGCATGTTTTCTGCCATCTTGCTACATGATACATCTAGGTTTATTATATTGAACTTTTGAAATCTCTTTATTTTTACCTGAACATACATTTCAGAAAGAAGTATCTTTCAAGTTAGTTATTTATGGCCTAGATAACATGTCTATAGTTTAGCCCTCTGCAAATAACCCAGCTTTATCCATTCTGTTGCTGTGATTGCAGTATCACCCTGATGTTAGCAAAGATTTACAAGCAGCTGAATTGTTCAAGAGCATCCGTCATGCATATGAAGTGAGCAATCATTATTCAACTTTTCTTCCTTTATAAAATTATAAGTTTATCACTTTTTGGTAGGGATTTACTCTTATTATACGGTGCTACTGGTTCCCCAAAATTGTTCATAGATCCCAGCAAAGAAGAAAAAGACACAAACTGTCATTTACATTTGACTGAATTATGGAAATGTATTTAGAGATAACCTTCAGTTTTCAAATTCGATTAAGACCACCAAAAAGTAATGGACCTTTTCCTCTGATAAACTTAGTGCAATGAACTGCTTTCTACCATTTTATGAAGTTCTTGCTTTTTTCCTTATGCAAAGATGAGGTTTCCTTTTCCTTCGTACTACTAACAATGTCTCGAAACAGGTACTATCGAATGAAGTAACAAGAATTCAGTATGATAGAGAACTTCAGTACAGTCACAAGCCTTACAGAGATAAATGGAGTCACAGCACTGAGTTTGAAGACCAAGCAAGAATCTATAGGTGGGCCAACCTGAGGAGGAAAATGTATAATGAAAGATACACAGAGCATTACACTGTCGATGAGGGTTACTATACCACTGAAACAGATGAGGAGGAAGATGAAGGAGACTTAGACGAAGAGAGGGGCTCCTTTATTGAAGTGCTTAGATCAGCATTCGTGATTATATTTTTGTTCCAGACGTTAGGGTCCCGCCTTTCTCTCACGTTTAGCAGTGTGATGGCATTGCTGGATGAGAAGTTAGATAATGGATATAAAATTGGTTATATAATAGCATGGATTATGGGCGGAAGGGGTGGCATATTGCTAACAATGTTCTTGTCATTTGCAAGTTGGGTTTGCGGGAAAACCAGTAGTAGTGCAGTGGTACTGGTGATAGTAGCCATGTGGGTCGGCTCCTACCTCTCAAGGTATGCTCCACTTCCTCAAGGTGCTCTGTTAACACTACTCTATATGTCCATTAAGCTGCAATCTGATCATATATAATGATTGAAGATCTTGTGGTATTTGTACATCCAAATATGGGGGGTGTCAATAGACATCTGACTCAATCCAAGGGTGAAAAACAAGAGTTTAGGACTTTAGATGGAGTATATATCACAGTAAAATCTGATAATGGAGTTGGTCTCGACGTGGTATGTGTTGATGTTCAAGAAGAACGTCTCTTAAAACCAATTCTGCTGCTAGCATTTCTTCTGAATTTCTTTGGTTTCTGATTATATCTTTCTTAGGTTGGTGTACATATTTATTCCACCAGTAAATGTAAATAAATGTTGTAAGTTGTTTTCTGATGGCAAATTAAGTGCAAAAAGGTTGATGATGGTTGGAATATCAATGGCAAACTTAAATCTTGTCTCCTATGATGTCATTTTAGAAAGATTCTGTGTAGTGATTAGCAAAAGTTAAATTCTTGGAAAATGAATATTGATATTATAGCAAAATTATTATAATTCTATAAGCAGGTTCCTTCCCCTTTTTTATATACCCTAGTATAATTGAAACATAAGGGGAATAATTTGGAATACAAGAATTTACAAGCTAGGGGGAACAATATAGCGAATAAGAGAATTACAGGTTTATGCAACAATTGATGATAAGAAGGAATTAAGACTGGGGTTGGGTTAGTTCTTATTAACACGTAATTAAGAGCTCTTTACTTCCACATTATTATTCAAGGACCTCAAATTCCTCCAGAGATACTTTCCGCTGGCCATGTCTATGAATACCCAGAATCCATTCTGAATCATCTAAAAACCAAGGAAACAAATGTAGTCAGGACAAAAAAGGATTAGGAAAAAAAAAGAAAGAAAATAAAGAATGGTGATGATAGAATTGAGGGCACCTTTTTGAAACTTAGATGTTCCTTGTCCTTGTTCTCATGACCGGTGGTGATGTCGCTCTCTGGAGAGGAACTCACGGTGGTCCATGCAAAATAAGCAGCCAAGATGGCGGAGAAGAAGATCAATATGAACCTTAGAGGGCACATGTCTTGTGACGAAAAACTGATATGCGTTTTGCAGCAATGGTACGAGAGAAAGAGGGAAAGAAAGATAAAGAGAGAATTGGTTGCAACTTGCAAGCAAGAGTAGAAAGTCAAGAATTGTATGAGAACGCTATATGAGGTTGAGTTGTTTTTTTATGACTAGTACAGTGTTATATAAGTAACGCGTTGCGTTTTCTGTTTCTTGTTCCTGACTTGTTCGTTTGGGTTCATTATTATTTAGTATTTACTATTATTCTTGGCTGCTTTAGGGTATCTATATATGCATTGTTACAACTGACAAACAAAAATTTTAACTAGATGCTTAAAGAATCTAACTAGAGGGTTTTTTGAATTGATTCTCAGGGAAATGTAAATCCAAATATATAATTTGTTACTATATTAGAATGGGATCCATTTGATTCTATTGTTAAATATAATTCAGATAATTCAAGATTTTGCTATATTAGTTGGATTCGTTTAACTAATTAAATATTAAAAATAAAAGTAATTCAAGTTGGACCCTAGCGAAGATTTTGTCTCAAGATTTCATTTAATTATTTTTCATTACAACTACCGGAAAGAGAAAATGAGGATGTTTGTAATGTCATTCAATGTCCAAAGCCCTAATCCGTTTCCTATTGAAAAAGAAAGAAAATGAAAACAAGGGATGTTTGCAGATTGCAGTAAGAATGGCTTTGCACATTCTCCTTGTTGACTTTGTGCATCCAATGGTGAGCTGCCAGCACCAGTTCGGAGAAATCTTCTACCCTTCTAGATCCTCCAAAGTTGACCAAATCCCTGCTGGGTGCTTGCCGTAGCCCTCACCTACTATCTGACATAGTGTTTGAATAATTAATATTAAAAAATTACTAACAGTATTAATTGTGATTTATTATTATGGTAACTATTTAAATAAAGATGGTAAAAATATTTTTTTTGAAAATATTTTGTTAAAAAATACGACTTATTTATTTAGTTACACTTTAAAAAAGATAACACTTTTATAATATATTAAAATCTAATCATACAATCTATTATTTAAGGATAAAAAAATATTTTTATGTGAAGACAATTATAAAATCTTTCTTTTAGAGATAAGTATTGTTTGTTTCCTAACGTTGAGAGTCAGAATCGAAACCGTCCCTAATGTAATTTTGGATTTAAAATCATCCTTAACGTATTTTTTTGTATTAAAATCGTCTTTTTTAATAAAATTTTTAATTTAATTCCTAAAATACCCCTACTTTAATAAAAAATTATAAAATAAAAAAAAACACGTTCTTCTTCCAACTTCTACCCAATATTAAAATCACGCCGTTCTTCTTCTTTCTTTTAGTTAAATGAATGTAGGTTCATCATCTTTCAAGTAATTTTGTAGTTAATTTTTTTTATATGAAAAAAATATTGGTGATTTTGTTAAAAATGTGATTATTTGGTGTAATTACAGGTAGGTGAATTTTACAGGTGGAAAGTCAACACGCAAGATGCGTGTTGGACACGTGTTATCATTCTGGCAACACACAGGGTGCGTGTTAGACACGTGGCAACATCCTGGCAACATGCAGGATGCGTGTTGAACACCTTTTTTATACATCCACAATACTGTAATACACTTCAAATATCAATATTCAACCAAAATACCATCTTTATTTTCATATTACATTTGTAATTTTGTAGTATTATATATTTTTTTATTTGATTTTTTTATTCTTATTAAGAGAGTAAAATAAAAAAAATTTGAGAAGGTAAAATAAGAAGGAAAAGATGAATAAGAAAAAAAGATGATGATGACGATGATGAAAAAGAAACAGCAAAAGTGAGGAAAAAGATGAGGAAAAGTTTTGAATTATACAGAACTTATCAGTACAAATATACCGAAATTACTTAACAATACACATAAATGTCTTAGTTTTACACCAAAATTTACTACAAATACACAAAAATATTTTCTTTAATGCTACATTTTTCTTTTTTTTTAATTTCTTTCTTTTTTTTAGTTGAATGAATGTAGGTTCATCATCTTCTAAGTAATTTTACAGCATTATGTGTTTTTTTTCTTTTTTATTTGATTTTTTTATTTTTATTCTTGTTAAAAGAGTAAAACAAAGAGAAACTTGAGAAGGTAAAACCAGAAGAAAAAGATGAATAAGAAAGAAAAAAGATGATAATGATGAAAAAAAATGAGGAGGAGGAAGAGCAAAAGTTTTGAATTATGCAGAATTTATAAGTACTGTTCTTGAGTGAGTAACCTGGACGTAACTCGGCTCCTGAGAGTCAACGTCGAGCTGTCATCTTCAGCACTCAGTTATATACTTAAGAGATCCAAGCTTCTCGTCCAGAGAGAGATATCACGTCGCAGAGAGTGTGAACAAGGGGGGGGGGAGTGTACATGCAAAAGGCACTCCGATACTTAAGTTGGTATTGTGAAATTCAAGTTAGTCTGAAAGGTGAGATATCATACCCTTTATAGGCGAAAGGCATAGATCGGCTATATTCCTGGCCGTTGTTGATATTGAAGAATCATTATGATTAGATCCGGGGGTTACGATATATAGTCGGGCGTTTTATCCCTGGTTCATACGGTTATGCCGAATTAAGTCGAGTTATAACGGGTGATACCGAGTTATGATGCTCGGATTGTAACAGCCATATCATAGCTCCCAAGCTTATCTTGGGATTTTTTTAATGAAGCAGGTTGAGCTTTTGATGAGCTATAATTCGGTGAGTAAGGTGGTTATGGAGCCCCAATTCAACATACTTTATTAAAAATAATAATATGAAAGAGTGGCAGTGTTAAATGAAGAGAGAGGAAATCAGTGATTGTATTAAATAGAAGTTTGCTTTTCCAATGCCGTTTGGACCGTTGAGGGGATTGATGGGACGGTTTTGATGGAACCCCAATGGTCAAGATGGCGTTTAGGTAACTGCTTGAAAAACTTAATGGTTTTTCCCAAGTCATGATTTCACTTTGGGTTAAGTGTTTGCATTACAGAGTTTGCTGGAAATGAGTAAAAGAGGTACACCTTTGCTTTTCATTTTCTCTGTTCTTGCGTCTTTATCTTTGCTGGTTTTGATTTTGAAAATGGGTTTTGAGAAGGAGAAAGAGAGAAAAAAAAAGGTGGATTGGTCATATGACTGGGTTAGCGATGACGTGAAAACTTGAGCTTCCATGTTTACTGATTTTGAGGCTATGAAAGAAATAGATTTGAAGAAGATAGTCAGGGTAGGATATGGTTGCGTGTGGAGCTGTTACCTTGTTCTAGTGAGGACCGTGTGTTCCATAGGGGAGATTGTTCTGAGTTTTTTTACATGCATAGTTGTGTCTTAGAGGAGTTGAGAGTGGGGCTTCCTTTCTCTGATTTCAAATGTCAAGTGTTAAATCAGTTGAACTGTGCTCCCTCTCAGCTTCACCCTGATGGTTAGGCATTTTTTTGAAGCTTTGAGGTTCTAATGGAGTATTTGGAAGAAGAATCTTCGCTGGAGTTGTTCTTCTCGATGTTCCAGCCAAAAGGTGTTTAGAAGGGAGGTTTGGTCAATCTTAATAGCTCTCCTGGATTTGCTGTTTTCAAGTTGTATAAGTCTTCGTTTAAGGATTTCAAAGAAATATATTTGAAGGTTAGAAGTGTTGAAGATGATTTCCCCTTCTATTTAGATCAGGACTTAGGGGAGAGGTTTCTTTTGTGGTGGTGTTCGGAACCCTAAAATATCTTTGGATTTGAAACGATAAGCCCGAGAGTTGAGTGTGTGATTGAGTATTTGGTTGAAGTCGTCAATCGAAAAAAATTGATATCTATTTTTGATTTGTTGCAATGGGATGATAATAGACAGGCTGTGATAGATTACTTAGGTATACTTCCTTGTGTTTGGAAAAATGGTTTTGTAGGCCCCCTTTATGTTGATCTGTTTTGGTAATGGATACTTTTTGTGTTTTTTCAGGTGAAAAATATCCTGGAGTATTCGCGGCTACGTTGAGAGCGCGGGTGAAGAGAAAAAAATTGGATAGAGAAGGATCCTCCTCCAAACCTGAGAAGGGGACTGCTACAGGAGAGGTTAATCAACCTCTCCCAAGATGGAAGAAGGTGATTTTGAAGAAAAGGAAGTCAGACGTGGTTGATTTGTCCGAGGAATCGGACGAGGGTGGGAATGAAGTGTCTGTTGAGGAAATTCATAAGTTTATGGATAATCATAAGAAACTGCATATCACCATCGATCAGAGTGACGGGTTGTCTGTTTGGGAGAGGGACTTCCCATTCATGGTCATTGCCGATGATGTTTGTCAATCATCGTCTGATGTGGCTTTGGCGAATGAGGTTGGGAATGTCGCCGTTGGTCAGTATATGCAGGTATTGATTTTATTTTGAGCTTTATTTTGATGTTTGGTACTCTATTTAGTATTTTGAGTTTTGGTTGTTTGCTGTTTTAGGTTCTTGGTTTGCGATTGGCTAGTTTAGGTTGCAGCCAGGAGCTTAAGCATAAAAATCTTCTCAGACAGAAAGAAGATCCGAGTTTATTGAAAGAGGAGTTGGTTTTGAAAAAGAGCACTATTGCAGAGCTGGAAGATAAATTGACTGACAGTGACAAGGAGCTCAAGTTAATGAGGAAAAATTATGCGAAGGAAGTTGAGGACTTGAAAAAAAGAAAGATGTTGATCTTTCAAATATGGAAGCTCGGGTGATTGAGGTCACTGCCCAATTAAAAGGTATGGAAAAGAGTAAAGAGACAGAAATACTGGATTCATTTGTCAAGGGTTTCGAGCGGGTATCCCTCCAGGCAAAGTTTTTGGCCCCTGATTTCGACTTTTCTGAGATGGATCCAGAAAAAATTGTTCGGGATGGAGCGATGGTGGAAGACGATGGAGCGGCCGAGGATGAAGATGAAAATGTTCAGTGATTTGTGTATTTGAACTTTTTTATTTTGCTTACAGTAGTTGTTGATGGATTGCTTTGCTTATTGGAAAGCTTTTTGACTGTTTATACTCTAGCATTTGTTTTGCCAATTAAAAAGGGTAGTTTATTTGATAATAGTTTGATAATTTTACATATATGCGTTGTTTGATAGTTTGTTGAAGTTGTTTGGAATTCATTTACTTTGAATGTGCGCACAGCTGAATGTTTGTTTGGTCAGGTATCTCTTCATGGATACTAATTGAAATTTTGGTAATGTAACCATAGTTTGGTTTATTTGATGGATTGATAATCCATAAGTTGTGACTTAAAGTCCAGATAGATAGTGATGGTTTGATGAATGTAAAATGTAGAAGTAATACAAAAACAAATAGAAAATATGCATAATATTGATTGACCTTTATATACAAAGGTGCAGGTAGACAAGCCTCGTTAAAACCTCTCCAAGCAAAACCCTTTTTGGGAAAAATCTTGTGAGTAGAAAAAAGAGTACAAGCCTGGCCTTGACTTTTAACTGTAATAATGTTTTAAAGAGGAAACATTCCAAGTATTGGGTAAATTTGTACCATCTAGAGATTGTAGCCGATAAGCTCCATTTTCGAGCACTTCAATAACTCAGAAGGGGCCTTCCCAGTTTGCGGTGAGCTTTCCATGTGAAGATGGATTCCTTGCTTGTTTTGTTTTGTGAAGAACCAAGTCGTCTGTTTGAAATGATCGGGGATGGACCTTTTTGTTGTGGCACCGAGCTATGATCTGTTGTGCTACTCGGTGTCGAAGAATGGCGACATTTCTGGTTTCTTCAAGTGTATCGAGATCTATTTGCCGAGCTTCATTGTGGTCGTCAATTTGAGTTCTTATTGATAACTGAGATACTTCTAAGGGTATCATAGCTTCGGATCCGTATACTAACCGAAAAGGTGTTTCTTTTGTTGTTGAGTGGATTGTGGTGTTGTAACCCCAGACTACTTCTGGTATTAATTCAGCTCAAAGGCCTTTTGCATCATCTAGTTTCTTGCGTAGAGCGTGCAAGACGACCTTATTGGCGGCTTCTACTAGGCCGTTTGTTTGTGGGTGTTCGATCGAGGAGAAGTGTGGTGCACAAAATTGACTTCGCAATATTCGTACAGTTAGACCGGCAAGTGCACCGGGTCGTCCAAGTAATACCTCAGATGAGTGAGGGCCGATCCCACGGATATTGTCGGATTGAGCAAGCAATGGCTATCTTGTAGATATTAGTCAGGCGATTAGAAAAGATAATTGTTGTGAAAAATGCATAAAAAAGCAGAATAAAGATAGAATTACTTAAATTGGTGTGAAATCAGTGATGAGAGAACGGTTGAGGCTTCGGAGATGCTTCCTCCTTCTAGATCAACTTTTCTCACTGTCTACTTCAACTTCTAATGATTCATTCCATGGTAGGTTGTAAGTGACTAACGCTAGGTCAGTGGTCATTAATCTCCTCTGCTTCAGATCAAATGCCAGGTCAATGGTCATCCAATCTGAACGGTGGTGAAGCTCTAGCAGTCTATTCCCTTGGTGATCCTACTCAAAACGCCACAGACAAGGTCGGATCTTTCAGACCAGAGAATGCTGATTCACGATTCTAGCCTATACCACAAAGGCTCTAATGGCCCCGTACCTCGGCCGAACTGATATATCTAAGTCCCCAAGGAAGTCATGGATTAGCCGTCTAAGAGATGTATAATCAAACTTGTGGTTCAATACTATCCCGTCAAGGACTCACAAGAACCCATGTAGAATAGAGATGACGGTCAAGTTACACTCCCAATTCATTAGGATGAAGAACGAAGATACATCTTATAATGGAATCAAGCATAGATTGAAATAGAACAATGATATTATTAATCCATAAGAATTAGCAGAGCACCTAACCTTAACCTAGGAGGTTAGTGGCTCATAGCTTACAGAAAGTATTAATGTAAATTCAAAAATATGGCATAAAGTTCTGAACAAGGGTGATCCTTGTTCTATATATACTATTCTAATAACTAAGAAGTACAAAAATATGATAGAATAGACTAAAGGTGCGAAATTCATCCTTGGACCCACTTTGGTTGGATACTTGGGCTGAGCTTGGCATCCACTTTGAGGAATAGGAGGTGAACCACGCTGCCTTCTGCTCTTGGTCGGCGTTGAACATCCATTAGGGGGTGGTTGGCGTTCAACGCCCAGAATGGGTAGGCTCATTCGAAGAAAAGTTTAGACCATTATATATTACTAGAAAGTTCTGGAAGTTAGCTTTCCACCACCATTGAGATCGCGTCATTTGGACCTCTGTAGCTCCAGAAATTCTCGTTTGAGTGCACGGAGATCAGAATCTGATAGCATCTGCTATGCTTTTCTTGCTTCTGAATCGGACTTTGCCAAAACTCCTCAATTTCAGCCAGAAAATATCTGAAATCATCATAAAACACACAAACTCAAAGTAGAATCCAAAAATGTGAATTTTTCACTAAAACCTAGGAAAATATACTAAAACTTAAACAAAATATAACAAAAACTATATGAAAATGATGCCAAAAAGCGTATAAAATATCCGATCATCATAATACCAAACTTAAACTGTTACTTGTCCCCAAGCAACCAAAAACAAGGTAGGATTAAAAAAAAGAGAAGGATATAATAAATCTTAAATTTTTCAATGAAGCTCAGTTTCAATTAGATTAGCGGGACTAGTGGCTATTCACTTCTGAATAGTTTTGGCATCTCACTTTCCTTTGAAGCTCAGAAGTATTAGCATCTTTAGGAACTTAGAATCCGATTGATATTATTGACTCTCCTAGTTTAGTTCTTCTTGATTCTTGAACACAGCTTCTTTCAAGTCTTGGCCGTGACCCTAAGCGCTTTGTTTCCCAGTATTACCACCGGATACATAAACACGACAGACACTTAATTGGGTGAACCCTTTTGGATTGTGATTCAGCTTTGCTAGAATCCCCAGCTAGTGGTGTCCAGAGTTCTTAAGCACACTCTTTTGCTTTGGATCATAACTTTAACTGCTCAGTCTCAAGCTTTTCACTTGACACCTTCACACCACAAGCATTTAGTTAGGGGAGGAGCTCATTTGAACTGTTAGGCCAAGATTTTGTTTCTTTTAGGTCCTCCTAACCATTGATGCTCAAAGCCTTGGATCCTTGTTCTTGCCTTTTGGTTTAAAGAACTATTGGCTTTTTCTCTTTCTTTTATTTTTTTTTTCCGCATTTCTCTCTTTTTTTTTTCTTTTTTTTTTCTCTTTGCTACTTTTTCTTGCTTCAAGAATCAATTTTCTTTTGGATTTTTCAGATTACCAATAAGACTTCTCTTTTTTTATTATTTTTTCAAGAGCGAACATTCTTAACTCCAACATCAAATATGCACTGTTCATTCATGCATTCAGAAAGTAAAAGCAATGCCATCATATCAAAATAATTGAACTATTCTTATGATATAACTCAAAATTCAAGTATCTCCCTATTCTTTTTTAAATAAATTTTTTTTTTCAAGCAAGGTGAGAGATATATGGAATATTTCATAGCTTTAAGACATAAATAAAGATGATCATGCACTAGAAATAGACCATAAAACAAAATACATAGAAAATAGAAAAATGACATAGGCAAGGGATTAAAAGAACGGGACCACCTTAGTGACGATGTCTACTACTCCCTCTAGAAAATCCAATGGAGCACTTGATTTCTTTTATGTCTCGTCCTTGCCTCTGTTGCTCTTCCCTCATGGCTCTTTGATCTTCTCTTACTTCATGGAGGATGGTGGAGTGCTCTTGGTGTCTCATCCTCAGCTGATCCATGTTGGAGCTCAATTCTCCTAGAGAAGTATGCAATTGGTCCCAATAGCCTTAGGGAGGAAAATGCATCCCTTGAGGCATCTTCGAGAATTCTTGTTGAGGCGGCTCCACATGCTCGTGTTGTGGTTCATGCGCCGTCTCTCTAACATGCTCCATTCTTCTTTTAGTGATGGGCTTGTCCTCCTCAATGGGGATGTCTCCTTCTATGATAATTCCAGCTGAATTGCATAAGTGACAGATAAGGTGGAGAAAAGCCAACCTTGCTAAGGTGGAAGGCTTCTCAGCTATCTTGTACAATTTTTGAGGTATTACCTCATGTACCTCCACCTCATTCTCAAGCATGATGCAATGAATCATGATGACTCTGTCAACGGTCACTTCTGACCGATTGCTAGTAGGGATAATAGAACGTTGGATGAATTTCAACCATCCTCTAGCTACAGGCTTGAGGTCAAGCCTTCTTAGTTGGACAGGCTTCCCTTGAGCATCTCTCTTCCACTAAGCTCCTTCCACACAAATATCTGAAAGGACTTGATCCAGCCTCTGATCAAAATTGACTCTTCTAGTGTAAGGATGTGGGTCTCCTTGCATTACTGGTAAATGGAGCGCCAATCTTACACTTTCCGGGCTGAAATCTAAGGGTTGTCCTCGGACCATGGTGCTCCAATTTTTGAGGCTTGGGTTCACGCTTGTATCATGATGTTTAGTGACCCATGTATTGGCATAGAACTCTTGCACCATCAAGATTCCAACTTTCGGGATAGGATTGGTTAGAACTTCCCAACCTCTCCTTCGGATTTCTTGTTGGATATCTGGGTACTCATTCTTTTTGGGCCTAAAAGGGACTTCAGGAATCACCCTCTTCTTTGCCACTACTTCATAGAAGTGGTCTTGATGAGCCTTAGTAAGGAATCTCTCCCTTTTCCAAGGTTCGGAGGTGGAAGCTATTGCTTTTCCTTTCCTCTTTCTAGAGGATTCTCCGACTTTGGGTGCCATAAGTGTGAATGGAAAGCAAAAAAGCAAGGCTTTTCCAACACCAAACTTAAAAGCTTTGCTCGTCCTCGAGCAAAATATGAACAAAAGGGTAGAAAAGAGTAGAAGAAGAAGAGAATATGGGAGATGGAGGGAGAGAGCGTTTTGGCAAAGTGGGGGCTTTTGTTTATGAGTTGTGTGTTGGAAGGGTTGGATGAAAGGGTATTAATAAGGGTAGGATAGGGTTGGGTTCGAATGTGAAAGGGGGTAATTGGGTGGGAAAGTTTTGAATTTGAAGTGGGTAGGGGTTGGTGGGAGTTATGATGGGTTTTGGAAAGAGATATGGATGTGATTGGTTGAGGGTTTATGGGGAAGAGTGTGTGGAGAAGAGTGAAAGTAAGAGAGAGAAGAAGGTGGGGTAGGTGGAGATTCTGTGGGACCCACTGGTCCTGAAAGGCTAGGAAATTCGAATTCCCTGCCCCTTTGTGGGCGTTGAACGCCCAACTCCTGCTCCTTAGCTGGCGTTCAACGCCAGGCCTCTGCCTCCTTTAGGGAATTAAACGCCTAGCCTCTGCTCCCTGGCTAGCGTTCAACGCCAGGAATGCTGCTCTTCTTGGGAGTTGAACGCCCAGTTGGGACTCCTCTCTTGGCGTTCAATGCCAACTTTCTTACCCATTTGGGGTGTTGAACGCCCTTCTTTCCTCCTTGTCTGGCGTTCAACGCCAGCAAGGGACTTACTCCAGCATGTTCTGTTTCCATCTCTGGACGTTTCTGTCTCTGTTCTGACTACTGCACATGATCACAAACTTAAAGAAACAACTATGAAATGAACTTAAAGAAAAACAGAAATAACTAATTATGGTTGGATTGCCTCCCAACAAGCACTTCTTTAACATCACTAGCTTGACAGTTAGCTCCTTACGGAGATGGATAGGGGCTCAGAATTTCGCCCCTTACAGTGAACTTCTTGCCTGTGCTCTCATGGATGAGCTCCACATGCTCTAGAGATAGGATCCGATTCACTGTGTGTGGAATGACTGGATTATCAGTGATGACAACTATCATGCCAGGTGAGAGGCTTACAGTGGGGATCTTCTTGTTCCTCCAGCCTTTAGGTATCTTCTTCTTAGTACCTTTATCTTCAGAGCTTGGAGATGGCCGCCCAACACCAAACTTAGAATTGGTGTCTGAGGGCTCTATATAACTCTGCATTGAGAGAGAGGGAGAGTTGGGGTTAGGCATCTTGAACAAGATGTGGTCCTCCCAAAACTGTAGAATCAGTCCTCCCTTTACTACATCAATGATGGCATTGGCAGTGGCTAGGAAGGGTCTTCCAAGGATGATGAATTCATCCTTTTCTTTCCCAGTATCCAAGATTATAAAGTCCGCACGAATATAAAGGTTTTCAACCTTTACTAGGACATCTTCCACTAGATCATATGCCTTTTTCATTGACTTGCCTGCCATCTCTAGTGAGATTCTTGAAGCTTGCACCTTAAAGATTCCCAGTCTCTCCATTACAGAGAGTGGCATGAGGTTTATGCTTGATCCTAGGTCACGTAGAGCCTTCTCAAAGGTAATGTTGCCTATGGTGCAAGGGATTAGGAAGCGTTCGGGATCCGGCAGCTTTTTAGGCAGTTTTTGATGAACCATGGCATTGAGCTCTTTGGTCAGTTGGTGCGCAGAATTACACTTCGCACAACTGAACCAGCAAGTGCACTGGGTCGTCCAAGTAATACCTGAGTGAGTCAGGGTCGATCCCACGAGGATTGTAATTTGAAGCAAGCTATGGTTATCTTGTAGATCTTAGTCAGGCGGATAGAAAAGTTGGTTGGCTGTTTAAAATGCATAAAGGTAAAATAAAGATAACGTTACTCAGTTGATGGTGAATGCAATGATAAGAAGATGGTTAAGGTTTCGGAATGCTTTATTCTTCTGGATCAATTTGGTTTTACTGTCTCCTCCAACTATGAATGATTTCTTCTATGGCAGGCTATATGTAATCAACGCCTTTCTTGAGAGGTCGCCGATTCTCCTCAAGAGCTGAATACCAGGGTTAGTGTGCATCCAGTCTGATTGAGGGTGAAGCACCTGTAGTCCATTCCCCTTAGTAATCCTACTCAAAATGCCACAGACAAGGTCGAATCTTTCGGATCAGAGAATGCTATGCGTTTGGTTCTAGCCTCTACCACAAGGACTCTAATCTCCCTATACCTTAGCTGAACTGGTGTCTCGAGAAGTCCCCAATGAAGTCGTAGGTTAGCCGTCTAAGAGATGTATAATCAAGCTAGTGGTTCATCATTATTAGATGAAAGACTCACTCAGAACCCATGTAGAATGAGATTACCTTGTGCCGGTTCAACGCATTCATAATGATGAAGAACAAAGATAAATCTTAGAATAGAGAATCAAACACAGATTGAAGATAAAACAGTAATACTTTATTAATCCATAAAACTCAGCAGAGCTCCTCCCCTCAACCTAGGAGGTTTAGAGACTCAGGCTGATAGAAAATATAATGAAATGTGTAAAGTGTTTGAAGATAATCGTCTCCCTCCTGAAAGGTATAAAAGTTCTCAAATAAATACTAGACTAATGACTAAGGATTACTTAAGAGGGGGTAAAACAGTCTTTTAGTGCGAAAATCCACTTCTGGGTCCACTTGGTGAGTGTTTAGGCTGAGCAAAAGAGTAAGTCACGTGCTAGGAAGGCTCTAGGGCATTGAACACTGGCTTGGGGCACCTTCTTGGGCGTTGGACGCTGGTCACTCCTCCTTTGGGTGTTAGACGCCAAAATGGGGAATATGGCTGGCGTTGAATGCCAGTTTTAGGCCTTCAATTATGAAGTAAAGTATGGACTATTATACATTGCCATAATTTCCATAGCCATTGAGAACGCTCTATTTGGACTTCTGTAGCTCCAGAAAAGCTCTTTCGAGTGCAAGGAGGTCAGATCCTGACAGCATCTGCAGTGCATTCTCTGCCTCTAAGTCAGACTTTTGCTCTAGCTCCTCATTTTCAGCCAGAAAATACATGAAATTGCATAAAAACACACAAACTCAAAGTAGAATCCAAAAATGTGAAATTTTCACTAAAACCTATGAAAACTTAATAAAACTTAAACAAACATACTAAAAACTATATGAAAATAATGGCAAAAAGCGTATAAAATATCCGTTCATCACAACACTAAACTTAAACTGTTGGTTTTTCCCAAGCAACCAAAAACAAAGTAGGATAAAAAGAAGTGTTGGCCTCTTTTGAAACTTAGAATCTAGATGATATTATTGACTCTCCTAGTTTAGTTCTTTTTTATTCTTGAACACAGCTTTTTAGAGTCTTGGCCGTGACCCTAAACACTTTGTTTTCCAGTATTACCACCGGATACATAAATGCCACAGATACTTAACTGGGTGAACCCTTTTGGATTGTGATTAAGCTTTGCTAGAATCCCTAAATAGAGGTGTCCAGAGTTCTTAAGCACACTCTTTTTGCTTTGGATCACGACTTTAACTGCTCAGTCTCAAGCTTTTTACTTGACACCTTCACATCACAAGCATATAGTTAGGGATACTTTTCAATTGAAGTGCTTAGGCCAAGATTTTACTCCTTTTAGGCCCTCCTAACCATTGATGCTCAAAGCCTTGGATCCTTTTACCTTTGCCTTTTGGTTTAAAGGGTTATTGGCTTTTTGCTCTTGCCTTTTGGTTTTAAGAGCTATTGGCTTTTTCTACTTTTTATTTCATTTTCAGCTTGCTTTTTTTTGTATAAGCATATATATATATATATATATATATATATATATATATATTCTTTTATTACTTTTTTGCTACTTTTTCTTGCTTCAAGAATCAATTATATATATATTCTTTTATTACTTTTTTGCTACTTTTTCTTGCTTCAAGAATCAATTTTTGAATTTTTCAGATAATCAATAATATTTCACTTTTATCATCATTCTTTCAAGAGCTAACATTCTTAACTCCAATTTCAAATATGCATTGTTCATTCATACATTCAGAAAACAAAAGCAATGCCACCACATCAAGATAATTGAACTATTCTTAAGATAAACTCGAAATTCATGCAACTTAATTTTCTTTTTTTTTTCAAATGAAATTTTCTTTTAAGTAAGGTGAGAGATATATGGAAAATTTTATAACTTTAAGACATAGATGATTATGCAATAAGAACAAGAGAACAGACAATAAAACATAACAGAAAACAGAAAAATAACATAAGAAAAGGGAATTAAGAGAATGAATCCACCTTAGTGATGGCGGCTACTACTCCTCCTTGAAGATCCAATGTAGTGCTTGATCTCTTCAATGTCATGCCCTTGTCTCTATTGTTCTTCCCTCATAGCCCTTTGATCTTCTCTTATTTTATTGAGGATGGTGGAATGCTCTTGATGCTCCAACCTCAATTGCTCCATATTAGTGTTCAATTCTCCAAGAGAATTATGCAATTGGTCCCAATAGCCTTGAGGAGGAAATTATATCCCTTGAGGTATCCCAGGGATTTCTTGCTGAGGCGGTTGCACAGGCTCATGTACATGCTCTCTAGTTTACTCCATCCTCTTCTTAGTGATGGGCTTGTCCTCCTCAATAAAGATGTCTCCCTCTATGACAATTCCAGCTGAATTGCATAGGTGACAAATGAGGTGAGGGAATGCCAACCTTACTTTGGGGGAAGGCTTTTCAGCTATCTTCTACAATTCTTGAGGTATCACCTCATGTACTTCCACCTCACTCCCAATCATGATGCAATGAATCATGATGGCTCTATCAATGGTCACTTCTGACCGATTGCTAGTAGGGATGATAGAGCGTTGGATGAATTCCAACCATCTTCTAGCTACAGGCTTGAGGTCAAGCCTTCTTAGTTGAATGAGCTTGCCTTGGGAGTCCCTTTTCCACTGTGCTCCTTACACACAGATGTCTGAGAGCACTTGATCTAGTCTCTGATCGAAGTTTACTCTTCTAGTGTAAGGATGTGGGTCTCCTTGCATCAAAGGCAAGTTGAGCACCAACCTCACACTTTCTGGACTAAAGTCCAAGATTCTCCATCAGACCATGGTGCTCCAATTCTTAGGATTTGGGTTCACACTAATGTCATGGTTTTTCGTGACCCATGCATTAGCATAGAACTCTTACACCATTAAGATTCCAACCTCTTGGATGGGATTGGTTAGGACTTTCCAACCTCCTCTCCGCATCTCTCTTCGGATTTTCGGATACTCATTCTTTTTAAGCCTAAAAGGGACCTCAGGAATTACCTTCTTCTCAGCCACTACTTCATAGAAGTGGTCTTGGTGGGCTTTGGTGATGAATCTCTCTTTCTTCCAAGATTCGGAGGTGGCGGCTACGACCTTTCCTCTCCTCTTTCTAGAGGGTTCTCTAACCTTGGGTGCCATAAGTGGTAATGGAAAGCAAAAAGCAACGCTTTTCCCACACCAAACTTAAAAGTTTGCTCGTCTTCGAGCAAAAATAAATAAAAGAGAAGAATGGAGTAGAAGAATAAGAAAATAAATAGATATAGAGGGGGAGAAGGAATTCGGCCAAGGGGGCTTTAGAGTGTATAAAGTGTGTGTATGAAGGGTTAGTAAGAGGGGGTATTTATAGGAGTGGGCTAGGTTAGGGTTCGATCATGGGTGGGGTAATTAGGAGGAAAAATTAGATTTTGAAGTGGGTAGGGGTTGGTGGGAGTTATGATGGTTTGGGAAAGTGATATGGATATGATTGGGCTAGGGTTTATAGGGAAGAGTGTATGAGAAAGTGTGAAAAAGAAGAGTAAAGAAGTGGGGTAGGTAAAGATGCTGTGGGACCCACTGGTCCTGAGAGGCTAGGAAATTCAGATTTTCTGCCCTTCTTCATGGGCGTTGAATGCCCAGCACTATGCTCTTGGCTGGCGTTCAATGCCAGATATGTTGCCAATTGGTGTGTTGAACGCCCAGACTATGCCCGTGGCTGGCGTTCAACACCAGCAAGTCTGCCAATTTAGGCGTTGAATGCCCAGCCAGTGCTCCCTGGCTGGCGTTCAACGCCAGCAAGACACTCTATCCAGAGTGTCCTATTTTTATTGATGAACCTTTCTATCTCTGTTTTCACTACTGCACATGATCATGAACCTAAAGAAATAACTAAAAAAACAAATTTAAGAAAAAGAAATAGAAATAACTAAATAGGGTTGGGTTGCCTCCCAACAAGCGCTTCTTTGACATCCCTAGCTTGACGGTTAGCTTCTTACGGAGATTGATATGGGCTCAGAATTTTACCTTTTACAGTGAGCTTTCTTTCTGTCTTCTCATGAATGAGCTCCACATGCTCTAGAGACAGGACACGACTCACGGTATGTGGTATGACTGGCTTCTTGGTGAAGACAACTATCATGCCAGGTGAGAGGCCTTCAGTGGGGACCGACGGAGGAAAAATATCGGTAAAGATTATCACAAAAATATTGCGTTGCAAGTATAGTTCTAAACCAATAAATTATCCTCAGTCAATGTTTAAATTGTTTGTCACTTAAGCAAACCCAATAAAATTAACCGAAGTATTTAAACCTTGGTTCATCTCTCAAAGAATTGCAGGAAAGTGTAGTTATTATTGGTTATGGAAAAGTATATTTTTGGGTTTTGAAATAAGGAACAAGTAATGTAAATAACAAGGAAATAAAATAAAAACTAAGAAAAGTCCTAGCAAGGATTGAGAATTGGAATTTCTATCCTCATTATCATCATCAATTGTGATGGTAATTACCTTTTGCTTTCACTTAGTCAACCTCTAACAATGAAGGAAAGTCAAGTGAGCAAAATCAACTTAAGTTCACAAGTCCTAATCAAAGACTAGATTTAGTGAAGCCTAAGCCAACTAGCAAGTCTTAATCACCAATCAACAAAGGAATTTTGATAACTCAAGAGTCTCTAATTGATCAATTCAAGCTAAGAATATAAAAATATAATTTAAAATCCAACCAAGCATTTTATCAAACACTTGGAAGACATAAAATAAAAAACTTAGAAAACTAACAAGGCATAGCAAAATCTAAAACTAACCAAAGCAAAGAAATAACAATAACAAAGCAATTGAACAATAAGAAACGTGAAACATAAATTGCATTAATGAAAATTGAGAGTAACACATGAATTCATAAACTAAATTAGCAAAATAAAGGAATCAATGAGAGAAGTAAATAACTAAAGTACTAGAACAAATAAAAGTAGAAGAAAACTAAATTAAAGCAAGGTAGAAAGCTGAATTTGAGAAGAATAAAACTAAAAACCCTAAAACCTAGAGAGAGGAGCGAGCCTCTCTCTCTAGAAAACTACATCTAAACCTAAAATTGTATGAATGAATGTGTGAATGATTCATTCACCCTTCTATCTCCACTCTGCAGCCTCTAAACAGTGTTTTCGGGCCTAAAAGTGGGTCAAAAACAGCCCAGAAATCGCCCCCAGCATTTTCTGTAAATTGCAGCACGTGACGCTCGTCATGCGTACGCGTTGCTTTGAAGATGCATTGGTCACGTATACGCGTTGCTTGAAGTATGGCGCGATCATGCACACGCGTAATCCATGCGTGCACGTCAAAATCAGCTTCTCAAATCTTCATTTTCTTGTGTTTCTTTAACTTTTTCATGCTTCTTTTCCATCCTCTAAGCCATTCCTACCCTGAAAAACCTGAAATCACTTAACACACATATCACGGCGTCGAATGGTAATAAGAGAGGATTAAAATTTAGTAATCTAAGGCCAAAGAAGCATGTTTTTAATCACAACACAAAATTAGGAAGGAAAATGTAAAACATGCGAATTCTATGAATAAGTGTGAGAATAATTGATAAAATTCACTCAATTCAGCATAAAATGTACCACAAAATAGTGGTGCATCAAATCCCCCCACACTTAAATATTAGCATGTCCTCATGCTAAGCTCAAGAGAACCAAAAGAGTGAAGAGGGATGGTAGAATTTATGTAATGCAACCTATGTATATGAATGCAACTAAATGTAAAATATTTTTACGTACTTGGTTAAAATTTAATCAAATTCTCCAAGAACAAATATGAATGGGATTCCACTAATTCAAATCATAAAATAAAGTACAAGTAAACTTGTAAGAAGAAAGCTCGTGAAAGCCGGGAACAAAGAATCGAGCATCGAACCCTCACCGGAAGTGTATACACTCTAATCACTCAAGTGTTTAAGGTTCGATTCTCTCAATTCTCTACTAACCTTGCTTTCTAAGTCTTTCTCTTCTTCTACCAATCGACAAAAATTTGATTCACAAATACACATATCAAGAGGTCTTTTAAGGGTTGTAATGGGGTTAGGGTCAAGATAGGATTGTATTTGGTCAAGTGGACTAAAATCTGAATTCTTGATTAACCTAAACTTCTCACCTAATTTAAGACAATCCATGTAATTAAAATATAAAACCAAACAACCCATTGACTATGTTTCCCACATATTCATGCATCCCATTTTTTAAGTACAGTACATATGCATTGCTATCACCATTTACTTTGGGGCATTTTGTCCCCTTTTATTATTTCTTTTCTTTTCTTTTTCTCTCTTTTTTTTTCTTTTTTTTTCTTATTTTTCTTTTCTTTTATTTTTTTCTCAATGCATATGATTAAGGTATTGAATGCATCAACATGTCCTCAACATTCTTTTCACATTTTCATAAAAAGATACAATACCCAATTTCCAAACCAAACATTTCCAAACCCAATTTTTCCACACTTAATTCATGAGCACTCTTACTAGTCTAAGCCAACCAAGGATTCAAATTAAGGACATTATTATTTTCCGCTTAGAGTTAGTGATGAGCTAAAGTAAAGAACAAATGGGGTTAAAAAGGCTCAACATTGGTTTGCAAAGGATAATGAAAGGGTAAGGCCATATGGGTATGTGAGCTATAGTGAAACAAAGGCCTCAATCACATAAGTGCATGCATACATCAAACAATAGAAATATAGAATTAAGCAAGACAAATATCACAATTTTAGAGAGAACAACACACACCAAAACAAAGTATTAGTTGATAAGATGCAACCAATCAAATAAGTTCAAAATCTCACTGGTTTTGTGTGTTCGAGCTCTAAAACCATGTTCCAAATTAAATTTCTTCAAACAAGTTTAACAAAAGTTTTAATTTGAATTAGTGAAATGCTATAAAATAGTTTATTGGAAAAGAATTCATCACTTCAACCAAGCAGTACATAAATACAAGCAATTAACTACACATACAATCTATAATACAATGCAACAACTAATCTAACAAAGAAGAGTAAGAATTGGTGTTGAGACAGGAAGTAGTTACCCGTGGAAGTCGGTATCAACCTCCCCACATTTAAAGATTGCACCGTCCTCGGTGCATGCAAAGATGTGCAAGTGGACAGGTGGCTACAACTGATGAGCTTTCTCAAAAGATTGTGTAGAGAGACTTGTTGTCCGCCCCATTTAGAAGTGTTCCGTTCCCCTTCATGGTGGCCATCTTGAAAGAAGAGAAAAATGGAAGAAAAATAACCCACAAACAAAGATATGCAAACAAATAAAATATGGGTGGGCTACTGCAAAATAATAATGAGGTTCTCAACTACATGGTAGCTACAACATGCAAGTGAAAAAATAATATAGCAAATGGCATGGGAAAGAAATACCAAACAAGTCAAGAAGCACCCAAAATAATGCAAGAAATATGCAACAGTTGAGTAAGAAAAGTTAACACCAATGGAAAATTAGCAAACTTATAAAAGAAAATAAAAATATGCACAAAGTTAAAATACAATGAATGAAAGTATGTCAATGCAATAAATAAAAGAGAATGAAAGATAAGAAAAAAATGATAAATGAACTTTTGAAAAGTGAGAGAAGGAGAATGTAAGAAAGGAAGAAAAAAGAAGAAAGGAGAAAGAAAGAAGAAGAAAGGCATAAACAAGGCGCGAAAGCGACGCGCGCGCGCAGGTCACGCATACGTGTTAAAACAGAATCAGGCATGCGACGCGTGAGCATTGTCCGCGCGTACGCGTAGATGCCCCAAAACGAAAAGTGACGCGTGAGCGTCGGTCACGCGTACGCGTGACTACTCGTGTGCTAGATGCACGATTTCAGCATAATTCCCGCCCAACTCTCTGTTCGTAATACTAGGCAACCAAAATTTTGAGGCCACGCACACACGTCGTCGACGCCTACGCGTGGGTTGTAGAAAACGCAAATGACGCGTACGCGTCAGTGACACGCACGCGTGGGTTGGGTTGTGTGCCTGACACCTCACCAGCACGGTTCTGGCACAACTTTTTGTCCAGACCGCGCTGTCGCGCCACTCCAGCACTGTTTAAGCACGAGCCAAGTTTGGGCGTCGACGCGTACGCGTGACAGTCCCCCGCCCCCCACTTTATTTATTTATTTATTTATTTATTTATTTATTATAAACTAACAAGCTACCAGAGTAAAGCCAAACTTCATTAAATAAGTAAAACCACAGCTTAAACTCAATAATCCTAACTAAAGATAAAAATTCAATTTATTACCAATATAAATAAAAGAGAAAATAGGAAGAAGTTACCATGGTGGGGTGTCTCCCACCTAGCACTTTTAGTTAAAGTCCTTAAGTTGGACATTTAGTGAGCTCCTTGTCATGGTGGCTTGTGCTTGAACACATCTTGAAACTTCCACCAATGCTTGGGTTTCCAATAAGCTCTGACATTTCCAAGTGAATTCACCAAGCTTTGATGAAATTCTTCACAAGCTTTGAGCTCCCAAAGTTGATCCTCATATATTCCCAGATCCCAAATCATGTTTCTACACCCGTCTTCAAGTTGATCATCATTGTTCCAATCGGGTGGCAAGCTATCTGAATTCTCACTGAGGTATCCCAACAACTTTCTAGACCCAATCAATTGAGAATTATACCAACCATTGCAATTAGGCCTTGAGCTTCCAACTATAATGAACTTTGAATGGCAATTCCAACCACTAACCATCCCCTTTTTACTCTTAAAGCCACAAAGAGCTCTAAGTTGTCCATGCGTCTCAAGCCAACCATATACAAGCGAGAAATTAAAACTTAAGGAGTAGGAATTTACCCACTTGAATGGATGGACGGATGGTGATGGCTTCGGGAGAGATGTCTCCAATGGCGGCCCTACCAATGTATGCTTCACTCTCTTGGACTCCTCTTTGATGATCTCCACCTCTTGACAAGCTTCTTCAACATCAACCTCTTCTTCAAGTCCAATGGGAGAGGATTCAATTGTAGATAAAAATTCATTAATTATTGAATCTATCTCTTGATCAACCTCTTCAAAGTCTTCAACCATAATATGCTTTGGAGATTGTACACCCTCCTCAACATCAAATTCAAACGTCTTGGAAAGAGGCTCTCTGACTTGAGATTCCCATGGAGGTTCTGTATATCCTAAATCTTCAACCACTTTCTCTTCTTCAATAATTTCAGCGTTCTCCACTTGCTCTAGTACAAAATCCAGCTCCTCCTTGATGACTTTCACCTCTTGACAACTTTCTTCAAGGGTTTCTCCTACCTCCACATTTTGGGTCTTCTCTTGCTTCTCTTGAAGTATGGATGCATGAACCCGATCCATTAAGTCCCTAAGATGATCTCTTCTCTCTTGTTCTATGTCAATAGCATAATTGGGATCATTTAGCTCTTGGATTGATGGATATGGGTGAAAAGAAAGTGTACTAGAGCTTGAGGGTTGAGTATTGTGGGTAGAGGATGGATCCACACGGGATATAAGAGCTTGGAGAGTAGAGGTGAGACCGGTGAGAGTAGAGGTAAGTGTGGTTTGAAGCTCTCTTTGCCCTTGGTGAATAGCACTAAAGGTATCATCTATGGGAGCTTGGGGTGGATAGGAGGGTTCATTTGTTGGGAGAAAGTGCTCATAATGGGAAGGTAGTTCTTCTTGATAAGGATATGGAGATGGTGTATATTGAGGTGGTGGTTCTTGGGGGTAATTGTGTTGGAATTGGGGTGGTTCTATGTATGGTTCATATGGTTCATATGGTGGTTGGTGTGGTGGATAAATGTTAGGGTCATATGGAAGTGTTTGATTGTAGGTGGCATGTGAGTATGGTGGTTCAAAGCTATGTTGATGAGGGGGTTCATAGGCATATGGTGGGGCTTGTTAGTAACTACAAGGGGTCCACCATATCCATTGTCTTAGTATGCACCTTGGAATGGCTCTTGCTCATAGTAAGTTAGAGGAGGTTGTTGCCAAGAGGGTTGATCAAATCCTTGTGACTCCTCCCATCTTTGATCCTCCCATCCTTGATGCAAGCCTTCATTATAGCTTCCATTCCCTACAACATAATTTGAACCAAACTCGTAGCCAAAGGAGTGAGAATTCATAGTAGCAAATAAAAAACAAAAGCTAATAGAAAATACGCAATAAAATCCTAAAACTAACAAAAACTAACAAATAAGCAAAAGGCAAATATATGCAATAACCAATAATAAGGCACACGTTTGTAATTCTCTGGCAACGGCGCCAAAAACTTGACGGAGAAAAAATATCGGTAAAGATTTTCACAAAAATATTGCGTTGCAAGTATATTTCTAAACCAACAAATTATCCTCAGTCAATGTTTAAATTGTTTTTCACTTAAGCAAACCCAATAAAATTAACCGAAGTATTTAAACCTCAGGTCGTATCTCAAGGAATTGTAGGGAATTGTAGTTATTATTGGTTATGGAAAAGTATATTTTTGGGTTTTGAAATAAGGAACAAGTAATGTAAATAACAAGGAAATAAAATAACAACTAAGAAAAGTCCTAGCAAGGATTGAGAATTAGAATTCCTAGCCTCATTATCATCATAAATTGTGATAGTAATTGCCTTTTGCTTTCACTTAGTCAACCTCTGACAATGAAGGAAAGTCAAGTGAACAAAATCAACTTAAGTTCACAAGTCCTAATCAAAGACTAGATTTAGTGAAACCTAAGCCAACTAGCAAGTCTCAATCACCAATCAACAAAGAAATTTCGATAACTCAAGAGTCTCTAATTGATCAATCCAAGCTAAGAATATAAAAAATCTAATTTAAAATCCAACCAAGCATTTTATCAAACACTTGGAAGTAAAAAAAAAACTTAGAAAACTAACAAGACATAGCAAAATCTAAAACTAACCAAAGCAAAGAAATAAGAATAACAAAGCAATTGAACAATAAGAAATGTGAAACATAAATTTCATTAATGAAAATTGAGAGTAACACATGAACTCATAAACTAAATTAGCAAAATAGAGGAATCAATGAGAGAAGTAAATAACTAAAGTACTAGAACAAATAAAAGTAGAAGAAAACTAAATTAAAGCAAGGTAGAAAGTTGAATTTGAGAAGAATAAAACTAAAAACCCTAAAACTTAGAGAGAGGAGAGAGCCTCTCTCTAGAAAACTACATCTAAACCTAAAATTGTATGAATGAATGTGTGAATGATTCATTCACCCTTCCAGCTCCACTCTGCAACCTCTAAGCAGTGTTTTCGAGCCTAAAAGTGGGTCAAAAGCAGCCCAGAAATCGCCCCCAGTATTTTCTGTAAATTGCAACACGTGACGTTCGTCACGGGTACGCGTCGTCCACGTGTACGCGTCGCTTGAAGTATGGCGCGATCATGCGCACGCGTAATCCATGCGTGCACGTCAAAATCAGCTTCTCAAATCTTCATTTTCTTGTGTTTCTTCAACTTTTTCATGCTTCTTTTCCATCCTCTAAGCCATTCCTACCCTGGAAAACCTAAAATCACTTAACACACATATCACGGCATCAAATGGTAATAAGAGAGGATTAAAATTTAGTAATTTAAGGCCAAAGAAGCATGTTTTTAATCATAGCACAAAATTAGGAAGGAAAATGTAAAACATACGAATTCTATGAATAAGTGTGAGAATAATGGATAAAATCCACTCAATTCAGCATAAAATGTACCACAAAATAGTGGTGCATCAGGGACTTTCTTTTTCCTCCAGCCTTTAGGTACTTTCTTCTTAGTACTTTTGTTCTAAGTACTTGTTGATGGCTGCCCAACACCGAACTTAGAATTGATGTTTGGGGGCTCGATAAAGCTCTACACTCAAAGAGATGGTTGGAACACTAAGTGTTGTATATTTATCTCTCTTTTTTCAGAGGGAGAATTGGGGTGAGGCATCTTGAACAGAATGTGATCCTCCCCTAGTTGTAGAATCAGTTCTCCCTTAGCTACATTAATGATAGCATTGGCAGTGGCTAGGAAAGGTCTTCCAATGATGATGGATTCATCCTCATCTTCCCCAGTATCTAAGATTATGAAGTTTTCAGGGATGTAAAGGTCTTCAACCTTTACCAACACATCTTCTACTAAGCCATATACTTTCTTCATTGATTTGTCTCCCATCTCCAATGAGATATTTGCAGCTTGTACCTCAAAGATTCCCAGCTTCTCCATTACAGAGAGTGGCATGAGATTTATGCTTGACCCTAGGTCACATAGAGCCTTCTCAAAGGTCATGGTGCCTATGGTGCAAGGAATTAGGAAGCGTCCGAGATCCGAAAGCTTTTGAGGTAGCTTCTGCTGTACCAAAGCATTGAGTTCTTTGGTAAGCACCGGAGGTTCTTCCTTCAAAGGTTTTGTACCAAATAACTTAGCATTCAGCTTCATGAGAGCTCCTAGGTACGGAGCAACTTGCTCTTCCCTGGTGGCCTCATCCTCATCAGAGGATGAGTATTGATCGGAACTCATGCACTGCAGGAGTGCATGCAAGGAAACCTCTATGGTCTCTATATGAGCCTTGTCTTCCTTTAAGTCTTGGATAGGAATTTCGTCAGTGGGTGCTGAACACTCAGTAGGTATGCCATTACTGGCATTTAATGCTAGTTCTGGTGGTTCTTTGGGTGTTGAACGCCCATCATGCATCCCTTCACTGGCGTTCAACGCCAATTTCTTTGCCAAGTTGGGCATTGAATGCCCAGTAAGACCTTACTTACTGGCGTTCAACGCCAGATTCTTTGCCAGTTTGGGCGTTGAACGCCCAATGAGGGCTTCCTCATTGGCGTTCAACGCCAGCTTCTGTGCCAGCTTGGGCGTTGAACGCCAAGTGAGGTCTTCCTCACTAGCGTTCAATGCCATCTCAGTCTCTCTAGATTCGACCTCAGCCTCTGTGGTGATGGCCTTGCACTCTTCTATTGGGTTCACTTCAGTGTTACTAGGAAGAGTGTCAGGAGGAGTCTCAGGGATTCTGTTGCTCAGTTGACCAACTTGTATCTCCAGATTTCTGATGGAGGACCTTGTTTCAGTTATGAAACTATGAGTAGTCTTAGAGAGGTTGGAGACCATAGTGACTAAGTTAGAAAGGCTCTGCCTAGGAGTCTCCATATTTCCTTGAGAAGATGGGAATGGTGGCCTGTTGTTGAACCTATTCTGGGTTCTTCCACCTTGATTATTATTGAAGCTTTGCTGAGGCTTCTGTTGATCCTTCCATGAAAGGTTAGGATGGTTCCTCCATGAGGGATTGTAAGTATTTCCATAGGGTTCTCCCATGTAATTCAATCTTCCATGGTGGGTTGGTTAGGATCATAAGCTTCTACTTCAGAGAAAGCTTCTTGAGTGCTGCCAGCTGCAGGTTGTATTCCAGTCAAATACTGAGGGATCATATTGACCTGTTGGGTCAATATCTTGTTCTGAGCCAATATGGCATTCAGAGTGTCAACTTCAACAACTCCTTTCTTCCGAGGGACCCCATTGTTCACAGGATTTCTCTTAGAGGTGTACATGAATTGGTTGTTTGCAACCATCTCAATAAGTTCTCTTGCCTCTTCAAGCATTTTCTTCAAGTGGAGTGATCCACCAGCAGAACTGTCCAATGATATTTTAAACATCTCAGAAAGACCATCATAGAAGATTCCTAGGATAGACCATTCTGAGAGCATGTCAGAAGGACATCTCCTAATCAGTTGCTTGTATCTTTCTCAAGCTTCATAGAGGGATTCACCCTCTTTCTGTATGAAGGTTTGAACTTCCACTCTGATTTTGCTCATCTTCTGAGGAGGAAAGAACTTGGCCAAGAAAGCATTGACCAATTTTTTCCAAGAGTCTAAGCTTTCTTTAGGTTGAGAATCCAACAATATTTTAGCTTTGTCTCTAACAGCAAAGGGAAAGAGCATAAGTCTGTAGACCTCAGGATCCACTTCATTGGTCTTGACAGTGTCACGGATTTGCAAAAATTCTGACAGGAATTGGTGTGGATCTTCCAGTGGAAGTCCATGAAACTTGCAATTCTATTGCAGAAAAGAGAATAACTGAGGTTTAAGCTCAAAGTTATTAGCTCTAATGGCAAGTATGAATATACTTCTTCTATAGAAATCAGAGGTTGGTATGGTGTAGTCACCAAGAACCTTTTTTGCATCTCCTCCATTATTAGCATTGTCTACCATGTCTTCAACTTCTTGTTTGAAATTTTTTGAGAGGTTTCTTCCGAAGTATTGTGCTTTAGCTTGTTGTAAACGCCTCCATAGAGTTTTCTCAGGTTCAGGCTTAGGTTTAAAGAGATGCTCTTTATCTCTGTTCCTGGTCATAAACAAGAAAAAAGAAGAATGAGAGCTCTATGTTCAAGAACAAAGGACTCCCTGTGAGATGTGAAAAAGAAAGAAGAATGATAATAGAGAGAAGAGAGAAAGAATTCGGCTATGAGGAGAGAAGAATTCAAAAATTAGAAGTAAAAAGAGAAAATATTTTTGTTTTTATTTTTATTTATTAATTAAATTCGAAAATAAAACTAATTAACTAAAAAGATTTGAAAATTAAATAATGAATTTTCGAAAAAGCAGAGAGAAAAAGAGAGAATATATTTTTGAAAATTAGAAGAGAGAAGAATTAGTTAGGAAGTTTTGAAAAAGAAGAAAGAGAAAACAAGTAACTAATTAAGAAAGATTTGAAAACAAGATAAGATAGAAGATTAGATAAGATTTGAATTTAAAAATTGAAATTTGAAAAGATAAGATAGAAATTGAAAAGATTTGAAAAAGATTTTAAAAATTAAAATTTAAAAGAAGATAAGATAGAAAAGATTTTAAATTAAAAAGAAAGATGAGTTAGGTAAGCAAGATAAGATAAGGAAGTTAAGAAAAGATAAGTTTTTAATTTAAAAAGATAAGTTTTTAATTTAAAAAGATTTGAAATTTAAATTTTAAAAGAATGATAAGATAGTTAAGAATCAAATTTTAAAAGAAAAGATTTGAAAATATTTTAAAAGACATGATTTTAAAATTTAAATCTTGACTTGACTAAAAAGAAAACACCAAATTTAAAAATTTTGAATTTAAATGTGCAAGATTTTCAAAAATTAATGCAAGATAAGAAAAGATATTTAGATTTTTTTTTTATTTTTGAATTTAATGAAGAAAGAGAAAATAACAAAAAGACACCAAACTTAAAATTTTTAGATCTAAGATACCTAGAATTCGAAAATTGCAAAGAAAAATACAAAAAGACACTAAACTTAAAAATTTTAAAATCAAAACAAGAATAAAAACAAGAACACTTTGAAAATCAAGAAGAACACCAAGAACAAAACTTAAAGAATTCAAAGAAAATAAAGAACATGCAAAGGACACCAAACTTAAAAATTTTGAAAACCAAAGATACCAATTTCAAAAATTTTAAAAGAAAAGATACATGAAGACACCAAACTTAAATATTGACACATGATTCAAACAAAAGACACTATTTTTAAAAATTTTTTAGAAACAGACTCAAGAAATTCAAAAAAGACTCAAACAAGAACAAGAACAAAGCCTCAAACAAAACATAAAGATTGATAAAGAAAAGAAAAGGTTTTTGAAAAAGTTTTGATTTTTTTTCGAAAAAGAGAAATAAAAGACTCAAATAAAATTAAAAAGTACCTAAACTAAGCAATAAAATAATCCATTATTTTGTTCAAACTCGAACAATCCCCGGCAACGGTGCCAAAAACTTAGTGCGCGAAATTACACTTCGCACAACTGAACCAGCAAGTGCACCGGGTCGTCCAAGTAATATCTGAGTGAGTCAGGGTCGATCCCACGAGGATTGTGATTTGAAGCAAGCTATGGTTATTGATGAGCGGATAATTTATACACTTTTTGGCATTGTTTTTAGTATGTTTTTTAGTAGAATCTAGTTACTTTTAGGGATGTTTTCATTAGTTTTTATGTTAAATTCACATTTCTGGACTTTACTATGAGTTTGTGTGTTTTTCTGTGATTTCAGGTATTTTCTGGCTGAAATTGAGGGACTTGAGCAAAAATCAGATTCAGAGGTTGAAGAAGGACTGCTGATGCTGTTGGATTCTGACCTCCCTGCACTCAAAATAGATTTTCTGGAGCTACAGAACTCAAAATGGCGCACTTCGAATTGCGTTGGAAAGTAGACATCCAGGGCTTTCCGGCAATATATAATAGTTCATACTTTGCCTACGTTTTGATGACGCAAACTGGCGTTCAACGCCAGCTCTCTGCCCAATTCTGGCGTCCAGCGCCAGAAACAAGTTGCAAAGTGGAGTTCAACGCCCAAACTGGCACAAAAGCTGGCGTTCAACTCCAAGAATGACCTCTCCACGTGTAGACTTCAAGCTCAGCCCAAGAACACACCAAGTGGGCCCCGGAAGTGGATTTATGCATCAATTACTTACTTCTGTAAACCCTAGTGACTAGTTTATTATAAATAGAACTTTTTATCATTGTATTAGTAGTCTTGGTTACTCCGGTTCCCCTCTGGGGCCGAGACCAATGAACTCCATTATCCCTTATGTATTTTCAACGGTAGAGTTTCTGCACTCCATAGATTAAGGTGTAGAGCTCTGCTGTTCCTCAAAGATTAATGCAAAGTACTACTGTTTTCTATTCAATTCATCTTATTTCGCTTCTAAGATATTCATTCGCACTTCAACCTGAATGTGATGAACGTGACAATCATCATCATTCCCTATGAACGCGTGCCTGACAATCACTTCCGTTCTACATTAGATTGAATGAGTATCTCTTAGATCTCTTAATTAGAATCTTCGTGGTATAAGCTAGATTGATGGCGGCATTCATGAGAGTCCGGAAAGTCTAAACCTTGTCCATGGTATTCCGAGTAGGACTCTGGGATTGAATGACTATGACGAACTCCAAACTCGTGAGTGCTGGGCGCAGTGACAGACGCAAAAGGATAGTAAATTCTATTCCAGTATGATCGAGAACCTCCAAGATGATTAGCCATGCAGTGATAGCGCATCGGACCATTTTCACAGAGAGGAATAGGATGCAACCAACGACAAGGGTGATGCCTCCAGACGATTAGCCGTGCTGTGACAGAGCATTTGGACCATTTTCCCGAGAGGATTGAAAGTAGCCATTGGCACCGGTGACATCCTTACATAAAGCCAGCCATAGAAAGGAGTAAGACGGATTGGATGAAGACAGCAGGAAAGTAGAGGTTCAGAGGAATGAATGCATCTCCATACACTTATCTGAAATTCTCACCCATGATTTACATAAGTATTTCTATCCTTATTTTAGTATTAATTTCGAAAACTCCATACTATTTTATATCCGCCTGACTCAGATTTATAAGGTGACCATAGCTTGCTTTATACCAACAATCTCCGTGGGATCGACCCTTACTCACGTAAGGTTTATTACTTGGACGACCCAGTGCACTTGCTGGTTAGTTATGCGAAGTTGTGAAGATATGTTTAGACCATGGTTCTGTGCATCCGTTTTTGGTGCCATCGCCAGGGAATCAATTTCGAACAATAATTCACAACCTGAGTAACAATTTCGCATACCAGTTATCTTGTAGATCTTAGTCACGCGGATAGAAAAGTTGGTTGGTTGTTTAAAATGCATAAAGATAAAATAAAGATAACGTTACTCAATTGATGGTGAATGCAATGATAAGAAGATGGTTAAGGCTTCGGAGATGCTTTATTCTTCTGGATCAATTCGGTTTTACTGTCTCCTATGGAAGGCTGTATGTGATCAACGCCTTTCTTGAGAGGTTGTCGATTCTCCTCTAGAGCTGAACACCAAGGTTAGTGCGCATCCAGTCTGATTGAGGGTGAAGCTCCTGCAGTCCATTCCCCTTAGTGATCCTACTCAAAACGCCATAGACAAGGTCGAATCTTCCAGATCAGAGAATGCTGCGCCTTTGGTTCTAACCTCTACCACAAAGACTCTAATCTCCCCATACCTCGGCTGAACTGGTGTCTCGAGAAGTCCCCAACGAAGTCGTGGATTAGCCGTCTAAGAGATGTATAACCAAGCTAGTGGTTCATCATTGTCTGATGAAAGACTCACTTTGAACCCATGTAGAATGAGATAACCTTGTGCTGGTTCAACGCATTCATAATGATAAAGAACGAAGATACATCTTAGAATAGAGAATCAAACACGGATTGAAGATAAAATAGTAATACTTTATTAATCCATAAAACTCAGCAGAGCTCCTCCCCTCAACCTAGGAGGTTTAGAGACTCATACTGATAGAAAATACAATGAAACATGTAAAGTGTTTGAAGATAATCGTCTCCCTCCTGAAAAATGCAAAAGTTCTCAAATAAATACTAGACTAATGACTAAGCATTATATAAGAGGTGTAAAACAGTCTTTTAGTGCAAATTTACACTTTCAAGGCCCACTTGGCGAGTGTTTGGGCTGAGCAAAAGAGTAAGCCACGTGCTAGGAAGGCTCTAGGGCATTGAACACTGGTTAGGAGCACCTTCTTGGGCATTGGACACTCCTCCCTTGGGCATTGGACGCCAGAATAGGGCAGATGGCTGGCGTTAAACGCCAGTTTTGGACCTTTAATTCTGAAGCAAAGTATAAACTATTATACATTTCTGGAAAGCCCTGGATGTTAGCTTTCCATAGCCATTGAGAACTCTCCCTTTGGACTTCTGTAGCTCTAGAAAAGCTCTTTTGAGTGCAAGGAGGTCAGATCCTGACAACATCTGCAGTGCTTTCTCTGTCTCCGAGTCAGACTTTTGCTCCAGTTCCTTAATTTCAGCCAGAAAATGCTTGAAATTGCATAAAAACACACAAAATCAAAGTAGAATCCAAAAATATGAATTTTGCACTAAAACCTATGAAAAACTTAATAAAGCTTAAACAAAACATACTAAAAACTATATGAAAATGATGGCAAAAAGCGTATAAAATATCTGCTCATCATCAGTACTGGAGGTTCTTCCTCCAATGTCTCTTTTCTAAATAACTTGGCATTTAGCTTCATAAGGACTCCTAGGTAATGAGCAACTTGCTCTTTCCTAGTTTTCTCTTCCTCATCAGAGGAGGAGTGGTCTTCATAGACCATAATTTGCAGCAAGGCCTTCAAGGGAACCTCTATGGTCTCCCCATGAGCCTTAGCTACCTTTAGTTCTTCAATAGGAAATTTTTTAGTGGGAGTTGAACGCCCAGTTGCCCCATTACTGGCGTTCAACGCCACCTTTTGTGCCACTTTGGGCGTTGAACGCCCAGCTACTCCTTTGCTGGCGTTCAACGCCACTGATGGTTCCTCTTTGGGCGTTGAATGCCCAGTAGGGACTCCCTTACTGGCGTTCAACGCCAATGATGGCTCCTCTTTGGGCATTGAACGTCCAGTAGGGACTCCCTTACTGGCGTTCAATGCCAAAGCATCCCCTTCAGATTCGGCCTCCACTTCTACAATGATGGCCTTGCACTCTTCTCTTGGTTTTACTTCAGTGTTACTAGGAGAAGTATTGGGAGGGGTCTCAAAGATTCTCTTACTCAGCTGACCAATCTGTACCTCCAGATTCCTCATGGAGGATCTTGTTTCAGTAATGAAACTATGAGTGGTCTGAGAGAGATTGGAGACTATAGTGGCTAAGTCAGAGAGGCTCTGCTTAGAAGTCTCCATATGTTACTGAGAAGATGGGACTGGTTTAGTATTCTTAAACATATTCTGGTTTCTTCCACCTTGATTGTTATTGAAGCCTTGCTGAGGCTTCTATTGATCCCTTCAGAAAAAGTTAGGATGATTCCTCCACGATGGATTGTAGGTATTTTCATAAGATTCTGTGTTGGGATTCCCTGAAGGATTTCCCATGTAGTTAACCTCTCCCATCAAGGGGTGATCTGGATCATAAGCATCTCTATCAGAGGAAGCTTCTTGAGTGCTACCAGCTGTAGCTTGCATTCCAGTCAAATGCTGAGAGATAATATTGACCTGTTGGGTCAAGATTTTGTTCTAAGCCAATATGGCCCATTTAGAATGTCAACCTCTAGGACTCCTTTCTTCTGAGCTATCCCATTGTTCACAGGATTTTTTTCAGAAGTATACATGAATTGGTTGTTTGCAACTATTTCAATGAGTTATTGTGCCTCTTCAGGCATTTTCTTCAAGTGGAGTGATCCACCAGCAGAATGGTTCAAGGACATCTTGCACATCTCAGATAGACCATTTTAGAAGATACCTAGGATAGTCCATTCTGAGAGCATGTCAGGAGGACATCTCCTGATCAGTTGCTTGTATCTTTCCCAAGCTTGGTAGAGGGATTCACCCTCTTTTTGTCTGAATATTTGAACTTCCACCCTGAGCTTGCTCATCTTCTGAGGTAGAAAGAACTTGGCCAAGAATGCATTGACCAACTTTCCCCAAGAGTCTAGGCTTTCCTTAGGTTGAGAATCCAACCATATATTGGCTCTGTCTCTAACAGTAAAAGGGAAAAGCATTAGCCTGTAGACCTCAGGATCCACTCCATTGGTCTAAACAGTATCACATATTTACAAGAATTTTGATAGGAATTGATGTGGATCTTCCTATAGAAGTCCATGAAATTTGCAATTCTATTGCATTAGAGAGACTAGATGAGGCTTAAGCTCAAAGTTATTTGCACCAATGGCAGGTATAGAGATGCTTCTTCCATAGAAGTCAGAAGTGGGTGCAGTGAAGTCACCAAGAACCTTCCTTGCGTCTCCTCCATCATTCGGTTTGGCTGCCATATTTGTAATTTCATCTTCTTGTTCGAAAAGTTCTGTGAGGTTTTCTCTGGAGTGTTGTGCTTTAACTTGTTGTAAACGCCTCCTTAGAGTCCTCTCAGGTTCAGGATCAGGATCAAAGAGAGGTTCTTTATCTCTGTTCCTTCTCATAAACAAGGAAAAAAAACCATGAAAAAGGGAGAATGAGAGTTTCTATGTCATAGTATAGAGACTCCCAATGAGATATGAAGAAGAAAGAATGAAGATAGAGAAAGAGAGAGAATTCGAAATAGAGGGCGGTAGAAGTTTTGAATTTTAAGAGATAAAAAGGGGAACTAAAAGTAGAATATTTTTGTTTTTATTTTATTTATTTATTGAATTCGAAAAACAAGAAGGAAATTAAAAGCAAATTAATTAAAAGAATTTGAAAATTAAAAGGTGATTTTCGAAAAAGAAGAAGAAAATAATTGAAATTGAAAAAGTTTTAAATTTTAAAAATAAAGTAAGTTAGGTAAGTTTTAAAATTAAAAGAGAAAGATAAGATGAAGATTTAAAAAGAAGTTAAGAGAGATGAGTTTTAAATTAAAAAGATTTGAAAATCAAATTTGAAAAGATAGTAAAGATTTTAAAAGATTTGAAATTTTAAAATTTAAAAGAAAGATAAGATATGAAAGAATCAAATTAAAAGAAAGATATGATAAGATTTGATAAGATAGGATTTAAAATTTAAAAATGTAAACTTTAGCAACAAGAAAACACCAAACTTAAAATTTTTAAATCAAGGAAAAAAAAAGAAACAAGATTTTTGAAAATTTGAATAAAGATAAAAGAAATATTTTTTATTTTTTTCCGAATTAATGAAGAAATAGAAAAACAACCAAAAGACACCAAATTTAAAATATTTAGATCAAAAACACTAGTTTTTTGAAAATTAGAAAGAAAAACACCAAAAGATACCAAACTTAAAAATTTTAAGATCAAACAAAGAAAAGAAACAAGAACAACTTGAATAGCAAGAAGAACACTCAAGAGCAAACTTAAAAATTGACACTAGACTCAACCAAAAGACAAAGAAAAGATGGATTTTGAAAAAAAAATTGAAAAAGAAAACAAAAGACATGATTAAAGAGCTATTAAACCTTAAAGTACCTAATCTAAGCAACAAGATAGTCCGGTAATTTGTCAAACTCGAACAATCCCCAGCAACGGCGCCAAAAACTTGGTGCATGAAATTGACTCTGCAATATTCGCATAGATAGACCGGCAAGTGCACCGGGTCGTCCACGTAATACCTCAAGTGAGTGAGGGTCGATCCCACGGAGATTGTCGGATTGATCAAGTAATGGCTATCTTGTAAATCTTAGTCAGGCGATTAGAAAAGATAATTGTTGTGAAAAATGCATAAAAATAGAATAAAGATAGAATTACTTAATTGGAGTGAAATCAGTGATGAGAGAATGGTTGAGGCTTCGGAGATGCTTCCTCCTTCTAGATCAACTTTTCTTTCTGTCTACTTCAACTTCTGATGATTCATTCCATGGCAGGCTGTAAGTGACTAACGCCAGGTCAGTGGTCATTAATCTCCTCTGCTTCAGTTCAAACGCTAGGTCAGTAGTCATCCAATCTGAACGGGGCTGAAGCCCTAGTAGTCCATTCCCTTGGTGATCCTACTCAAAACGTCGCAGACAAGGTCGGATCTTTCGAATCAGAGAATACTACTTCACGATTCTATCCTATACCACAAAAGCCCTAATAACCCCGTACCTTGGCTGAACTGATGTCTTTAAGTCCCCAACAAAGTCTTGGATTAGCCGTCTAAGAGATGTATAATTAAGCTTGTGGTTCAATACTATCCCGTCAAGGACTCGCAAGAACCCATGTAGAATAGGAATGACGGTCAAGTTACACTCCCAATTCATTAGGATGAAGAACGAAGATACATCTTAGAATGGAATCAAGCATAGATTGAAATAGAACAATGATATTATTAATCCATAAGAATCAGCAGAGCTCTTAACCTTAACCTAGGAGGTTAGTGGCTCATAGCTTACAGAAAGTAGTAATGTAAATTTGAAAATATGACATAAGGTTCTGAACAAGGGTGATCCTTGTTCTATATATACTATTCTAATAACTAAGTATAAAAATATGATAGAATAGACTAGAGGTGCGAAATTCATCCTTGGGCCCACTTTGGTTGAGTACTTGGGTTGAGCTTGGCATCCACTTTGAGGAATGGGAGGTGAACCACGCTGCCTTCTGCTCTTGGTGGGCGTTGAACGCCCATTAGGGGTGGTTGGCATTCAACGCCAACTTTATATCTCCTTTGGGGTGTTGAACGTCAGCTAGAGGTAGCTCCTTGGCGTTCAACGCCCATAATGTGCAGGCTCCTTTGAAGAAAAATATAGAGTATTATATATTGCTGGAAAGCTCTGAAAGTTAGCTTTCCAACACCATTGAGAACGTGTCATTTAGACCTCTGTAGCTCTAGAAATGCTCGTTTGAGTGTACGGAGGTTAGAATCTGACAACATCTTCTATGCTTTCCTTGCCTCTGAATCGGACTTTGCCAAAACTCCTCAATTTCAGCCAGAAAATACCTGAAATCATCATAAAATACACAAACTCAAATTAGAATCTAAAAATGTGAATTTTGCACTAAAACCTATAAAAATATAATAAAACTTAAACAAAACATAACAAAAACTATATGAAAACGATGTCAAATATAAAATATCCGCTCATCAAAGTGATGTTTGATTTTAATATTCTGCAAAAAAGGGAAAAACTTGTGATCGACGAACTGGTGACCATTATCAGTGATAATGTGCCAAGGTATGCCGAATCTGTAGAAAATATTCTTCCATACAAAGGAGATCATTTGTTCCGATGTTATTTTGGCTAAGGGTTAGGCTTTTATCCATTTTGAAAAGTAATCGATTGCAATAATCAGAAATTTTACCTGCCCCTTTGCTAGGGGAGAAGGGCTGAGGATATCGAGCCTCCAATGATTGAAAGACCAACTTATCTCGGAGTTGTGGAGTTCCTCGGCTGGAAAGTTTGTGATTGGGTTGTGTTTTTGGCAATTGTCACAATGTTTGACTTTGTTGTTACAATCTTGTTGCAAAGTTATCCAAAAGAAGCCAGCGCGTAGTATTTTGGATGACAAGCTTCTAGCTCCAACATGAGTGTCACATATACCCTCATGTGCTTCTGCAAGCGCAAGTTCAGCCTCCGACCTGGAAAGACATTTAAGAAGGGGGCGAGAAAAGCCTTGTCTATATAGAGAATTGTTATATATGGTAAAGAAAGATTCCTGCCGGTGAAATCGCCGAGCATTAGTAATTTTGTCTCGAATTATTCCAGACTTGAGATATTCTACGTAGGGTGTACGCCAATCTTCTTCCTGTGAAGCACTTAGAATTTCGGTTACTTTTATGCTCGATTCGTGTAGCACAGACTGATATAAAGCAGAGGTTGTGTTTGTGCGAGCTTAGATAAGATATCAGCTCAGCTGTTGTGCTCACGAGGTATGTGAAGGACCTCAATTTTTGAGAAGTTAGAAATAATATTTTTGACAATATCCAAATATTTTGCTAATAGAAGGTCCTTCACTTGAAAGAAATTATTTACCTGTTGGATGACTAGCAAAGAGTCACAGTATACCTTTAAGTCTGAAATTTTAAGTTCAACTGCGAGCCTTAGACCTGCAATTAGAGCTTCATATTATGTTTGATTGTTGCTCGCCTTGAAAGAGAGGTGTAAGGAATGTTCCAAGATTATACCATTTCCATCTTCAAGTAAGACCCCGGCCCCACAACCTTGGGGGTTGGATGCTCCATCCATATATAAAGTCCACTGTGTTGGATTGTTCTCCGAGCTTGGTATGGTGAGTTCGGCTATAAAATCAGCAATATACTGAGACTTTATTGGACCTCAGTTTTGGTATCTGATGTTGAACTCGGAGAGTTCTACAGACCATTTTACAAGTTGGCCAGCCAGCTCTGGTTTCTGTAACACTTGCCTTAATGGCTGATCAGTTCGGGTGTGAACTATGTGGCTTTGAAAATAAGGTCGGAGACGCCAAGTTGAGAAAACTAAAGCCAAAGCTAATTTCTCGATCTTTGAATAGCGGAGCTCGGCATACTGTAAGGATTTACTGATGAAGTAAATCGGTTGTTGCTGTTTGTTCCTTTCTGTGACAAGAACAGAACTTATTGCCCAGTTAGTGACAGATAAATATAAATAAAATTCTTCTCCCCAAAGGGATTTTTGTAAAATTGGTGGTTTTGAGAGAATGTTTTTTATGCTAGTAAAAGCCTCTTCACATTCATTAGTCTAATTAAAGTTGTTTTTCTATTTTAAGGTTTGGAAAAAATAGAAAGATTTAGATGCTAAACAAGGCAGGAATCTAGATAATGCAGTGAGTCTCCCTGTTAGTCGTTGGACTTATTTGATTGTTTGTGGGCTTGGCATGTTTAATATAGCTCGGCATTTCTCTAGATTGGCTTCGATTCCTCGGTTAGTGAGCATGAAGCTGAGGAATTTACCTCCGTGTACTCCGAAGGTGCATTTTTCTGGATTGAGTCTCATATTGTAATGCCATATTTAGTTGAAGATTTCTAAGAGGTCGTCGAGGTGGTTGTGACCGAGCTTTGTTTTGGCCACCATATCGTTGACGTAAACTTCGAGGTTCTTGCCGATTTGATTAGCGAATACCTTGTCCATAAGACGTTGGTATGTTGCACCTGCATTCTTAAGTCCAAAAGGCATAACTTTGTAACAGTAATTTCCATATTCAGTAATAAATGCTATTTTATTTTTATCAAAAGGATGCATTAGAATCTGGTTATAACCAGAATATGCATTCATGAAGCCTAATGTTTGATAACCTGAAGCATTATCTACTAACCAGTCAATAGAGGGTAAGGGATATGAATCTTTTGGGCATGCTTTATTGAGATTGGTGAAATCAACACACATGTGCCATTTACCGTTATGCTTTTTTACCACGACGACGTTTGCCAGCCATGTTGTGAAACGGATTTCTTGGATGAAGCCAGCATTGATGAGTTTTTTGGTTTCCTCTAGGGATGCCTGTTTCTTTTCGAGACCGAGGTTCCTTTTTTCTGTGCTATTGGTCAGAATGATGGATCTAGTGCCAGTTTGTGTGAAATTACTGATGGACTAATGCTGAGCATGTCAGCAGGTGTCCAGGTGATGAGCGGATAATTTATACGCTTTTTGGCATTGTTTTAGTATGTTTTTAGTAGGATCTAGTTACTTTTAGGGATGTTTTTATTAGTTTTTATGTTAAATTCACATTTCTGGACTTTACTATGAGTTTGTGTATTTTTCTGTGATTTCAGGTATTTTCTGGCTGAAATTGAGGGACTTGAGCAAAAATCAGATTCAGAGGTTGAAGAAGGACTGCCGATGCTGTTGGATTCTGACTCCCTGCACTCAAAGTGGATTTTCTGGAGCTACAAAACTCCAAATGGCGCGCTCTCAACGGTGTTGGAAAGTAGACATCCAGGGCTTTCCAGCAATATATAATAGTTCATACTTTGCTCAAGTTTAGACGACGCAAAAGGGCGTTGAACGCCAGTTCTATGCTGCAGTCTGGAATTAAACGCCAGAAACACGTCACGAACCATAGTTGAACGCCAAAAACACATTACAACTTGGCGTTCAACTCCAAAAGAAGCCTCTGCACGTGTAAACTTCAAGCTCAGCCCAAGCACACACCAAGTGGGCCCCGGAAGTGGATTTATGCATCAATTACTTACTTCTGTAAACCCTAGTAACTAGTTTAGTATAAATAGGACTTTTTACTATTGTATTAGACATCTTTGGATTATCTTTTGATCTATTGATCACGTTTGGGGGCTGGCCATTTGGCCATGCCTGCACCTTCATTACTTATGTATTTTCAACGGTAGAGTTTCTGCACTCCATAGATTAAGGTGTGGAGCTCTGCTGTTCCTCATGAATTAATACAAAGTACTACTGTTTTTCTATTCAATTCAACTTATTCCGCTTCTAAGATATCCATTCACACTTCAACATGAATGTGATGATCGTGACAGTCATCATCATTCCCTATGAACACGTGCCTGACAACCACTTCCGTTCTACCTTAGATTGAATGAGTATCTCTTGGATTCCTTAATCAGAATCTTCGTGGTATAAGTTAGAACCCATGGATGGCCATTCCTGAGATCCGAAAAGTCTAAACCTTGTCTGTGGTATTCCGAGTAGGATCTGGGAAGGGATGGCTGTGACGAGCTTCAAACTCGCGAGTGCTGGGCGTAGTGACAGACGCAAAAGGATCAATGGATCCTATTCCAGTATGATCGAGAACCGACAGATGATTTGCCATGCAGTGACAGCGCATTGGACCATTTTCACTGAGAGGACAGGATGTAGCCATTGACAACGGTGATGCCTAACATACAGCTTGCCATAGAAAGGAGTAGGACTGATTGGATGAAGACAGCAGGAAAGCAGAGGTTCAGAGGAACGAAAGCATCTCTATACGCTTATCTGAAATTCTCACCAATGAATTACATAAGTATCCTTATCCTATTTTATGTTTTATTTACTATTATTATTCAAAAACTCCATAACCATTTAATATCCGCCTGACTGAGATTTACAAGATGACCATAGCTTGCTTCATACCAACAATCTCCGTGGGATCGACCCTTACTCACGTAAGGTTTTATTACTTGGACGACCCAGTGCACTTGCTGGTTAGTTGTATCAAAGTTGTGACAAATTAAGAATTATGATTAGAGCACTAAGTTTTTGGAGCCATTACCAGGGATCACAATTTCGTGCACCAAGTTTTTGGTGCCGTTGCCGGGGATTGTTCGAGTTTGGACAACTGACGGTCCATCTTGTTGCTCAGATTAGGTAATTTTCTTTTTGTTTTATTTTCAAAAATTTTTCAAAAATCTTTCAAAAAAATTTCTCATCTGTTTTCGAAAATTATTCTAAATTTTTAAGAATGAATTCTAGTGTTTCATGAAGCATGTTGAAGCCTGGCTGGCTGTAAAGCCATATCCAAATTCTTTTGGATTGAGGCTTCCACTTGTCAACATAAAAGGCATGTATATGGAATTGGATGAAATATCAGCTGTTGCATGCCTGATTTATATCCTAAAGCTGGCTGGCTATTAAGCCATGTCTAACCCTTGGATTGGAGCTTTAGGCCAACATTGAAAGATTCCTGAGATTCTTATTAAAAATTTTGAATTTCTTATTTTCTTTTTCCTATATGTTTTTCGAAAAAAAATTTAAAAGAAAATACAAAAAAAATCATAAAATAAAAAAAATAAAAAAAATATTTTGTGTTTCTTGTTTGAGTCTTGAGTCAATTTTTAAGTTTGGTGTCAATTGCATATTTTTATTTTTCTAAAAATTTTCGAAAACTCATGCAGTCATAATGTTCTTCATGATCTTCAAGTTGTTCTTGGTAAGTCTTCTTGTTTGATCTTCATATTTTCTTATTTTGTGTCTTTTCTTATTTTTCATATGCATTCTTGAATTCTTAGTGTCTAAAAATTAAAAATCTTTAAGTTTGGTGTCTTGCATGTTTTCTTTTCTTGAAAATTTTTCAAAACTAAGTTCTTGGTGTTCATCTTGACATTCAAAGTGTTCTTGGTGTTCATCTTGACATTCATAATGTTCTTGCATGCATCACATGTTTTGATCCAAAATTTTCATGCATTGAGTCTTTTTGATGTTTTTCTCTTTCATCATTAAAAATTCAAAAATAAAAAAAAAATATCTTTCCCTTTTTCTCTCTTAAAATTTCGAAAATTTGGATTGACTTTTTCAAAACTTTTTAAAATTTAGTTGTTTCTTATGAGTCAAATCAAATTTTCAATTTAAAAATCTCATCTTTTTCAAAATCTTTTTCAAAAATCATATCTTTTTCATTTTTCTTATTTATTTTCGAAAATTTTAAAAATATTTTTCAAAAATATTCTTCTTAATTTTATATCATATTTTCGAAAATATCATCAACAATTAATGTTTTGATTCAAAAATTTCAAGTTTGTTACTTACTTGTTAAGAAAGATTCAAACTTTAAATTCTAGAATCATATCTTGTGATTTCTTGTGAATCAAGTCACTAATTGTGATTTTAAAAATCAAATCTTTTTCAAAACTAATTTCAATAATATCTTTTCAAAAATATCTTTTTATCTTATCTTTTTCAAAATCATATCTTTTTAATCCTACCTTTTCATATCATATCTTTTTCAAATATCTTTTCTAACTTCTTATCTTCTTATCTTTTAAAAAATTGATTTTCAAAAATTGTTTCAACTAACTAATTAACTTTTTGTTTGTTTCTTATCTCTTTCAAAACTACCTAACTAACTATCCCTCTCTAATTTTCGAAAATACCTCCCTCTTTTTCAAAAATTCTTTTTGATTAATTAATTGTTTCAATTTTTAATTTTAATTTTAATTTTAATTCTCCTTTAATTTTCGAAAATCATCAACTTCTTTTCAAAAATTAATTTTCGAAATTTCCTCTCCCTCATCTCCTTCTATTTATTTATTCATCTACTAACACTTCTCCTCACCTCATATCTCTGCTCCTATCCTCACCCTTGTGTTTGGATTATCCATTCTTCTTCACTCTTATTCCCTTTCTTCTTCTACTCACACAAAGGAACCTCTCTCTACTGAGGCAAAGAGGATCCCTATTATTATTTTCTGTTCCCTTCTTTTTCATATGAGTAGGATCAAGGACAAGAACATTCTTGTTGAAGCAGACCCTGAACCTGAAAGGACTCTGAAGAGGAAACTAAGAGAAGCTAAATTACAACAATCTAAAGACAACCTTACAGAAATTTTCGAAAAGGAAGAGGAGATGGCAGCTGAAAATAATAATAATGCAAGGAGGATGCTTGGTGACTTCACTGCACCTAATTCCAATTTACATGGAAGAAGCATCTCCATCCCTACCATTGGAGCAAACAATTTTGAGCTTAAGCCTCAACTAGTTTCTCTGATGCAACAAAACTGCAAGTTTCATGGACTTTCATCTGAAGATCCCTTTCAGTTCTTAACTGAATTCTTGCAGATCTGTGATACTGTTAAAACTAATGGAGTAGAGCCTGAAGTCTACAGGCTCATGCTTTTCCCATTTGCTGTAAGAGACAGAGCTAGAATATGGTTGGATTCTCAACCTAAAGATAGCCTGAACTCTTGGGATAAGCTGGTCACGGCTTTCTTAGCCAAGTTCTTTCCTCCTCAAAAGCTCAGTAAGCTTAGAGTGGATGTTCAAACCTTCAGACAGAAAGAAGGTGAATCCCTCTATGAAGCTTGGGAGAGATACAAGCAACTGACCAAAAAGTGTCCTTCTGACATACTTTCAGAATGGACCATTCTGGATATATTCTATGATGGTCTGTCTGAATTAGCTAAGATGTCATTGGATACTTCTGCAGGTGGATCCATTCACCTAAAGAAAAGCCTGCAGAAGCTCAAGAACTTATTGACATGGTTGCTAACAACCAGTTTATGTATACTTCTGAGAGGAATCCTATGAGTAATGGGACGCCTCAGAAGAAGGGAGTTCTTGAAATTGATACTCTGAATGCCATATTGGCTTAGAATAAAATATTGACTCAGCAAGTCAATATGATTTCTCAGAGTCTGAATGGAATGCAAGCCGTATCCAACAGTACTCAAGAGGCATCTTCTGAAGAAGAAGCTTATGATCCTGAGAACCCTGCAATAGCAGAGGTGAATTACATGGGTGAACCCTATGGAAACACCTATAATCCCTCATGGAGAAATCACCCAAATCTCTCATGGAAGGATCAACAAAAGCCTCAACAAGGCTTTAATAATGGTGGAAGAAACAGGTTTAGCAATAGCAAGCCTTTTCCATCATCCACTCAGCAACAGATAGAGAACTCTGAACAAAATACCTCTAATTTAGCAAACTTAGTCTCTGATCTATCTAAGGCCACTTTGAGTTTCATGAATAAAACAAGGTCCTCTATTAGAAATTTGGAGGCACAAGTGGGTCAGCTGAGTAAGAAGATCACTGAAACCCCTCCTAGTGCTCTCCCAAGCAATACAAAAGAAAATCCAAAAGGAGAGTGCAAGGCCATTGATATAACCATCATGGCCGAACCCAAGGGGGAAGAGGAGGACGTGAATCCCAAGAAGGAAGACCTCCTGGGACGTCCAGTGATCAACAAGGAGTTTCCCTCTGAGGAACCAAAGGACTCTGAGGCTCATCTAGAGACCATAGAGATTCCATTAAACCTCCTTACGCCCTTCATGAGCTCTGATGAGTATTCCTCTTCAGAGGAGAATGAGGATGTTACTGAAGAGCAAGTTGCCAAGTTCCTTGGTGCAATCATGAAGCTGAACGCCAATTTATTTGGTAATGAGACTTGGGGAGATGAACCTCCCCTGTTCACCAATGAACTAAATGCATTGGATCAACTGAGATTGCCTCAGAAGAAACAGGATCCTGGGAAGTTCCTAATACCTTGTACCATAGGCACCATGACCTTTGAGAAGGCTCTATGTGACCTTGGGTCAGGAATAAACCTCATGTCACTCTCTGTAATGGAGAAACTGGGAATCTTTGAGGTACAAGCTGCTAGAATCTCATTAGAGATGGCAGACAATTCCAGAAAACAGGCTTATGGACAAGTAGAGGACGTGTTAGTAAAGGTTGAAGGCCTTTACATCCCTGCTGATTTCATAATCCTGGATACTGGAAAGGATGAGGATGAATCCATAATTCTTGGAAGACCTTTTCTAGCCACAGCAAGAGCTGTGATTGATGTAGACAGAGGAGAATTGATCCTTCAACTGAATGAGGACAACCTTGTGTTTAAAACTCAAGAATCTCCTTCTGTAACAATGGAGAGGAAGCATAGAAAGCTTCTCTCAGTACAGAGTCAACTAAAGCCCCCACAGTCAAACTCTAAGTTTGGTGTTGGGAGGCCTCAGCCAAACTCTAAGTTTGGTGTTGGGAGTCTATAAAATTGACCTGATCACCTGTGTGGCTCCATGAGAGCCCACTGTCAAGCTATTGACATTAAAGAAGCGCTTGTTGGGAGGCAACCCAATTTTTATTTATCTAATTTTATTTTATTGTTCTTTCATGTTTTATTAGGTTCATGATCATGTGGAGTCACAAAATAAATACAAAAATTAAAAACAGAATCAAAAACAGCAGAAGAAAAATCACACCCTGGAGGAAGGGCTTACTGGCGTTTAAACGCCAGTAAGGAGCATCTGGCTGGCGTTCAACGCCAGAACAGAGCATGGATCTGGCGTTGAACGCCCAAAACAAGCAGCATCCTGGCGTTCAGATGCCAGGAATGCACACTGAGGAAAGTTGGCGCTGAACGCCAGAAACAAGCATAGAACTGGCGTTCAACGCCAGAAACATGTTGCATCTGGGCGCTGAACGCCCAGAACAAGCACCAATTCGGTGTTTAAACGCCAGAATTGCATGCAAAGGCATTTTACATGCCTCATTGGTGCAGGGATGCAATTCCTTGACACCTCAGGATCTATGGACCCTACAGGATCATCTCAGCATTTATGGACCCCACAGGATCCCCACCTACCTCCACTCATACTCCTACCTCTTCTCATTCATCCTCTCTTCCCAATAAACACCCTTCCCCAAAATCCTTCACCAATCACCTCAAGCTCTCTTCCCAGTTACCCCTTCACCTATCACCTCAAGCTCTCTTCCCTACTACCCCTTCACCACTCACATCCATCCACTCTTCTCCATAAACCTACCTCATAAACCCCACTTACCTTCAAAATTCAAAATCACTTCCCACCCAAACCCACCCTAAATGGCCGAACCTAACCCCTCTCCTTCCACTATATAAACCCTTCCATTCTTCTTCTTTTTCACACAACACAATCCTCTCTTCCTCTTCTTGGCCGAAACACAAACCTCTCTCCCTCTCCTCCATTTCTTCTTCTTCATCTTTTCTTTCTTCTCTTGCTCGAGGGCGAGCAATATTCTAATTTTAGTGTGGTAAAAGCATAAGCTTTTTGTTTTTCCATTACCATTGATGGCACCTAAGACCGGAGAATCCTCTAGAAAAGGGAAAGGGAAGACAAAAGCTTCCACCTCCGAGTCATGGGAGATGGAAAGATTCATCTCCAAAGCCCATCAAGACCACTTCTATGATGTTGTGGCCAAGAAGAAGGTGATCCCCAAGGTCCCTTTCAAACTCAAGAAGAATGAGTATCCGGAGATCCGACATGAGATCCAAAGAAGAGGTTGGGAAGTTCTAACAAACCCCATCCAACAAGTCAGAATTCTAATGGTTCAAGAGTTCTATGCTAATGCATGGATCATTAGGAATCATGATCAAAGTAAGAACCCGAACCCAAAGAATTATCTCACCATGGTTCGGGGGAAATACTTAGATTTTAGTCCGGAAAATGTGAGATTGGCGTTCAACTTGCCAATGATGGAAGAGAACGCACGCTCCTACACAAGGAGAGTCAACTTTGATCAAAGGTTGGACCAAGTCCTCATGGACATATGTGGAAGGAGCTCAATGGAAGATTGACTCAAAAGGCAAACCGATTCAACTGAGAAGACTGGACCTTAAGCTTGTAGCTAGAGGATGGTTGGAGTTCATTCAACGCTCAATCATTCCCACTAGCAACCGGTCTGAAGTTACTATAGACCGGGCCATCATGATCTATAGCATCATGATTGGAGAAGAGGTGGAGGTTCATGAGATTATACCTCAAGAACTCTACAAGGTGGCTGACAAGTCCTCCACTATGGCAAGGTTAGCTTTTCCTCACCTCATTTGCCATCTATGCAATTCGGCTGGAATTGACATAGAGGGAGATATCCTCATTAAGGAGGACAAGCCCATCACTAAGAAAAGGATGGAGCAAACAAGAGAGCCTATTCATGGATCTCAAGAGACGCATGAAGGAGCTCATCACCAAGAAATCCCTGAGATGCCTCAAGGGATGCACTTTCCTCCACAGAACTTTTGGGAGCAAATCAACACCTCCCTAGGAGAACTGAGTTCTAACATGGGACAACTAAGGGTGGAACATCAAGAGCACTCAATCATCCTCCACGAAATTAGAGAAGATCAAAGAGCTATGAGGGAGGAGCAACAAAGATAAGGAAGAGACATAGAAGAGCTCAAGGACATCATTGGTTCCTCAAGAAGAAAACGCCACCATCACTAAGGTGGACTCATTCCTTGTTCTCAAATTTTCTGTTTTTCGTTTTCTTTATGTTAAGTGCTTATCTATGTTAGTGTCTTATTACATGATCATTAGTATTTAGTAACTTTGTCTTAAAGTTATGAATGTCCTATGAATCCATCACCTCTCTTAAATGAAAAATATTTTTAATTCAAAAGAACAAGAAGTACATGAGTTTCGAATTTATCCTTGAACTTAGTTTAATTATTTTGATGTGGTGACAATACTTTTTGTTTTCTGAATGAATGCTTGAACAGTGCATATGTCTTTTGAAGTTGTTGTTTAAGAATGTTAAATATGTTGGCTCTTGAAAGAATGATGAACAGGAGACATGTTATTTGATAATCTGAAAAATCATAAAAATGATTCTTGAAGCAAGAAAAAGCAGTGAATACAAAAATCTTGCAGAAAAAAAAAAGAAGAAAAAAAGGAAAAAAATAGAAAGAAAAAGAAAAAGCAAGCAGAAAAAGACAAACGCTCTTAAAACCAAGAGGCAAGAGCAAAAAGCCAGTAACCCTTAAAACCAAAAGGCAAGGGTAATAAAAAGGATCCAAGGCTTTGAGCATCAGTGGATAGGAGGGCCTAAAGGAATAAAATCCTAGCCTAAGCGGCTAGACTAAGCTGTCCCTAACCATGTGCTTGTGGCGTGAAGGTGTCAAGTGAAAACTTGAGACTGAGCGGTTAAAGTCAAGGTCCAAAGCAAAAAAAGAGTGTGCTTAAGAACTCTGGACACCTCTAATTGGGGACTTTAGCAAAGATGAGTCACAATCTGAAAAGGTTCACCCAGTTATGTGTCTGTGGCATTTATGTATCCGGTGGTAATACTGGAAAACAAAGTGCTTAGGGTCACGGCCAAGACTCATAAAGTAGCTATGTTCAAGAATCAACATACTGAACTAGGAGAATCAATAACACTATCTGAACTCTGAAGTTCCTATAGATGCCAATCATTCTGAACTTCAATGGATAAAGTGAGATGCAAAACTATTCAAGAGGCAAAAAGCTACAAGTCCCGCTCATCTGATTGGAGCTATGTTTCATTGATATTTTAGAATTTATAGTATATTCTCTTCTTTTTATCCTATTTGATTTTCAGTTGCTTGGGGACAAGCAACAATTTAAGTTTGGTGTTGTGATGAGCGGATAATTTATACGCTTTTTGGCATTGTTTTTAGTATGTTTTTAGTAGGATCTAGTTACTTTTAGGGATGTTTTTATTAGTTTTTATGTTAAATTCAAATTTCTGGACTTTACTATGAGTTTATGTGTTTTTTTATGATTTCAGGTATTTTCTGGCTGAAATTGAGGGACTTGAGCAAAAATCAGATTCAGAGGTTGAAGAAGGACTGCCGATGCTGTTGGATTCTGACCTCCCTGCACTCAAAGTGTATTTTCTGGAGCTACAGAACTCCAAATGGCGCGCTCTCAACGGCGTTTGAAAGTAGACATCCAGGGCTTTCCAGCAATATATAATAGTTCATACTTTGCCCGAGTTTAGATGACGCAAAAGGGCGTTGAACGCCAGTTCTACGCTGCAGTCTGGAGTTAAACGCCAGAAACACGTCACGAACCATAGTTGAACGCCAAAAACACGTTACAACTTGGCGTTCAACTCCAAAAGAAGCCTCTGCACGTGTAAACTTCAAGCTCAGCCCAAGCACACACCAAGTGGGCCCCGGAAGTGGATTTATGCATCATTTACTTACTTCTGTAAACTCTAGTAACTAGTTTAGTATAAATAGGACTTTTTACTATTGTATTAGATATCTTTGGATTATCTTTTGATCTATTGATCACGTTTGGGGGCTGGCTATTTGGCCATGCCTGCACCTTCATTACTTATGTATTTTCAACGGTAGAGTTTCTGCACTCCATAGATTAAGGTGTGGAGCTCTGCTGTTCCTCATGAATTAATACAAAGTACTACTGTTTTTCTATTCAATTCAAGTTATTCTACTTCTAAGATATCTATTCGCACTTCAACATGAATGTGATGATCGTGACAGTCATCATCATTCCCTATGAACACGTGCCTGACAACCACTTCCGTTCTACCTTAGATTGAATGAGTATCTCTTGGATTCCTTAATCAAAATCTTCGTGGTATAAGTTAGAACCCATGGATGGCCATTCCTGAGATCCGGAAAGTCTAAACCTTGTCTGTGGTATTCCGAGTAGGATCTGGGAAGGGATGGCTGTGACGAGCTTCAAACTCGCGAGTGCTGGGCGTAGTGACAGACGCAAAAGGATCAATGGATCCTATTCCAGTATGATCGAGAACCGACAGATGATTAGCCATGCAGTGACAGCGCATTGGACCATTTTCACTGAGAGGACAGGATGTAGCCATTGACAACGGTGATGCCTAACATACAGCTTTCCATAGAAAGGAGTAGGACTGATTGGATGAAGACAGCAGGAAAGCAGAGGTTCAGAGGAACGAAAGCATCTCTATACGCTTATCTGAAATTCTCACCAATGAATTACATAAGTATCCCTATCCTATTTTATGTTTTATTTACTATTATTATTCGAAAACTCCATAACCATTTAATATCCGCCTGACTGAGATTTACAAGATGACCATAGCTTGCTTCATACCAACAATCTCCGTGGGATCGACCCTTACTCACGTAAGGTTTTATTACTTGGACGACCCAGTGCACTTGCTGGTTAGTTGTATCGAAGTTGTGACAAATTAAGAATTATGATTAGAGCACCAAGTTTTTGGAGCCATTACCAGGGATCACAATTTCGTGCACCACCAGGCAAAGAGATCAGCATGTTGTTGTAGAAACTTTTGAAATGAAGCTTTCTCTGTTGAGCTAAGACTAGTTCTTACATAAGTGAATTTGTTAGAATCATTGTTAAGATAAACCTGCTCTAAGTCCTCAGTTGGGGTTTGTCTTTCGAGAGCCTTGGCCCTTGGGTCAAGATCGGCAATGGCTGGGAGTTCAGTCGAGTTGCAGATGTTATTTACATGCGGACCCATAGGTCGGTTGTGTTTTTTCAAACTGATGTTATAACACTAGCAAGCTTTATGATTGTCACTGTGAATAGTCACAATGAGGTCGTCCTACACAAGGAACTTAACACAAAGATGAATTGTAGATACTATAGCGCCAAACCGATTTAAAAAAAGTCGGCCAAGGATTAAATTATATGGACTAAAACAATCGACAATTAAATATTGGACATCTGAAGTTTTTGATAATGCATGCTCACCCAGTGTGGTTTGTAACCACACAGATCCCATCACTGATACTCGTTCCCCTGAAAAACCGACAAGATCTTCAATGGAAGGTTAAAGGATCTTGTCGCTTAGCTTCATTTTCTGAAAAGTAGAGTAGAAAAGGACATTCGCACTGCTTCCTGGATCCAATAGCACTTTACATACTAAAAGGTCTCCTAGCTGAATGGTAATGACGACCGGGTTGTCTAAATTTGTGGTATTGGTGTTGAGATCGAAAACCTGGAAGGTCACTTGAGGATAATATGAGGGTGTTTGATTGTTGCCAAAGTTTCCTTCCACCGATAGCATAGATCGGTAGGAGCGCTTCCTTGCCGAGTTTGTAGCTCCTCCACCTGCAAAACCCCCAGAAATACAGTTAATAATTCCTCGTGGTTGATCAGGGTGGCTTGAGGTTGTCCGTTCTTTGTCACGGAAGTGTTGTCCTGCCGAGGAATTGTCAGCAGGAAACGGGGAACGCCTTTGCATGTGACCATTGATATATTTGTCCAGGTGACCCTACCAAGCTAGTCGCTGATAAACCACAATTTTATGGTTTATCTTGTACTGAATTCAGTGAATTTTATCAACTTTTCCCACACTTATTCATTAAAATAGCATAGTTTTGTAATTCTCCCTAATTTGTGCTTAATGATTGAAAATATGCTTTTTAGGCTTTTAAAGTGCTAAATTTAATTCACTTTTCTCCCATTCGATGTCTTGATATGTTTGTTTGAGTGATTTAAGGTTTTAAAGGCAAGAATGGCTTGAAAGAAATGGAAGAAAAGCATGCAAAGTGGAGAATTCATAAAAAATGAGAATTTTCAGAATTTAGAACGACGCGTATACGTGGCCCATGCGTACGCGTGGGAAGAAAATCTACCAGGCGACGCGTACACGTGACCTCATTAAAGAAACAAGCTGTGGGCGATTTCTGAGCTCAACCAGGCCCAGATCCAACTCATTTCCGATGCTATTGAACCCAAAGATTGAGGACGATGAACCAAGTAGTCATAATTTTAGTTTTTATCATGTTTTAGGTTAGAATTCTAGAGATTCTCTCTTCTCTCTAGAAATTAGGGTTTTAAATTACTTCTTTTCATAGATTTAGGTTTTAATTATTGTTTTGATTTAGTTTTCTTTACTATTTCATGTTCTTACATCTTTGCTCTCTTAGTTTTATTTGTTATTTCTTTTATTTGTTATTTTCATGTTTATGAACTTGATGAGCGGATAATTTATACGCTTTTTGGCATTGTTTTTAGTATGTTTTTAGTAGGATCTAGTTACTTTTAGAGATGTTTTTATTAGTTTTTATATTAAATTCACATTTCTGGACTTTACTATGAGTCTGTGTGTTTTTTTGTGATTTCAGGTATTTTCTGGCTGAAATTGAGGGACTTGAGCAAAAATCAGATTCAGAGGTTGAAGAAGGACTGCAGATGCTGTTGGATTCTGACCTCCCTGCACTCAAAGTGAATTTTCTGGAGCTACAAAACTCCAAATGATGCGCTTCCAATTGCGTTGGAAAGTAGACATCCAGGGCTTTCCATCAATATAAAATAATCTATACTTTGAATAAGGATTGACGACGTAAACTAGCATTCAACGCCAGTTCCATGCTGCAGTCTCGCATCCAGCGCCAGAAACAAGTTGCAAAGTGGAGTTCAATGCCAGAAACACGTTACAAACTGGCGTTCAACTCCAAGAATGACCTCTCCACGTGTAAACTTCAAGCTCAGCCCAAGCACACACCAAGTGGGCCCCGGAAGTGGATTTCTACATCATTTACTCAATTCCGTAAACCCTAGTAACTAGTTTAGTATAAATAGGACTTTTTACTATTGTATTGACATCTTCGGATAATCTTGGGACGTCTAGTTCTTAGATCATGGGGGCTGGCCATTCGGTCATGCCTGAACCTTTCACTTATGTATTTTTCAACGGTAGAGTTTCTGCACTCCATAGAACCAATGGATGGCCATTCTTGAGATCCGGAAAGTCTAAACCTTATATGTGGTATTCCGAGTAGGATCTGAGAAGGGATGGCTGTGACGAACTTCAAACTCGCGAGTGCTGGGCATAGTGACAGACGCAAAAGGATCAATGGATCCTATTCCAGTATGATCGAGAACCGACAGATGATTAGCCGTGCCGTGACAGAGCATTTGGACCTTTTTCACAGAAAGGATGGGATGTAGCCATTGACAACGGTGATGCCCTACATAAAGCTTGCCATGGAAAGGAGTAGGAAGGATTGGATGAAGACAGCAGGAAAGCAGAGGTTCAGAGGGACGAAAGCATCTCTATACGCTTATCTGAAATTCTCACCAATGAATTACATAAGTATTTTTATCTTTATTTTCTGTTTATTTATTATTATTATTATTATTATTCAAAAACTCCATAACCATTTGATATCCGCCTGACTGAGATTTACAAGGTGACCATAGCTTGCTTCAAGCCGACAATCTCCGTGGGATCGACCCTTACTCACGTAAGGTTTATTACTTAGACGACCCAGTGCACTTGCTGGTTAGTTGTACGAAGTTGTGAAACAGATATAAGATCATGAACGTGCGTATTGAGTTTTTAGCGCCGTTACCAAGGAATGGAATGATCACGATTTCGCACACCAAGTTTTTGGCGCCGTTGCCGGGGATTGTTCGAGTTTGGACAACTGACGGTTCATCTTGTTGCTCAGATTAGGTAACTTTATTTTAATTTTAAGTTTTTGTTTTTATTCTTTTAATTTTCAAAAAAATTTCCAAAAAAAAAATAAAATATATTTTTCTTCAGAATTTTTAAGAATGAATTCTAGTGTTTCATGAAGCATGTTGAAGCCTGGTTGGCTGTAAAGCCATGTCTAAATTCGTTTGGACTGAGGCTTCCAAATCATCATTACAAGAGCAAGCTAGTTGTTGCTAATCAAATTTGTTATTGTATGACTGATTTGTATCTTCTAAAGCTTGGCTGGCCATTGGCCATGTCTAGTGTTTTGGACCGGAGCTTTCATTGAAAGCTTGGCTGGCTAGTGAGCCATGTCTAATTCCTAGACTGAGGCTTTAGACTAAGAGTGCAAGATTCCTGGAATTCATATTAAAAATTTTGGAATCCTTATTTTTCTTTTTCACATTAATTTTCAAAAAATCCAAAAAAATTAGAAAATCATAAAATCAAAAATACTCTTGTGTTTCTTGTTTGAGTCATGAGTCAATTTTAAGTTTAGTGTCAATTGCATGTTTTAAATTTTGCATAAAATTTTCGAAAAATTCATGCATTCATAGTGTTCTTCATGATCTTCAAGTTGTTCTTGGTAAGTCTTCTTGTTTGATCTTGATGTTTTCTTGTTTTGTATCTTTTCTTGTTTTTCATATGCATTCTTGCATTCATAGTGTCTATACATGAAAAATTTTTAAGTTTGGTGTCTTGCATATTTTCTTTGCATATAAAAATTTTCAAAAATATGTTCTTGATGTTCATCATGATCTTCAAAGTGTTCTTGGTGTTCATCTTGACATTCATAGCATTCTTGCATGCATTCATTGTTTTAATCCAAAATTTTCATGCATTGAGTCTTTTTCATGTTTATCTCTTTCTTCATTAAAAATTCAAAAAAAAATCAAAAAAATATCTTCCCCTTTTTCTTCTCATAAATTCGAAAATTTGAGTTGACTTTTTCAAAATTTTTAAAATCTAGTTGTTTCTTATGAGTCAAATCAAATTTTCAATTTCAAAAATCTTATCTTTTTAAAATCTTTTTCAAAAATTATATCTTTTCCATTTTTTTTATTTATTTTCGAAAATTTCAAAGATCTTTTTCAAAATATTTTCAAAATCTTTTTTTTATTCTATCATATTTTCGAAAATCACATCATCAATTAATGTTTTGATTCAAAATTTCAAGTTTATTACTTACTTGTTAAGAAAGATTCAAACTTTACGTTCTAAAATTATATCTTGTGATTTCTTGTGAATCAAGTCATTAATTGTGATTTTAAAAATCAAATCTTTTTCAAAACTAATTTCAATCATATCTCTTCAAAAATGTTTTTTTATCTTATCTTTTTCAAAATCATATCTTTTTCAAATATCTTTTCTAACTTCTTATCTTCTTATCTTTTAAAAAAATTGATTTTTAAAATTTGTTTCAACTAACTAATTAACTTTTTGTTTGTTTCTTATCTCTTTCAAAACTACCTAACTAACTATCCCTCTCTAATTTTCGAAAATATCTCCCTCTTTTTCAAAAATTCTTTTTAGTTAATTAATTGTTTAAATTTAATTTTAATTTTAATTCTCCTTTAATTTTCGAAAATCATCAACTTCTTTTCAAAAAGTATTTTCGAAAACTTCTCTCTCTCATCTTCTTCTATTTATTTAATTACTTACTAACACTTCTCTTCATCTCATATCTCTGCTCCTATCCTCACCCTTGTGTTTAGATTATCCATTCTTCTTCGCTCTTATTCCCTTTCTTCTTCTACTAACAATAAGGAACCTCTATACTGTAACATAGAGGATTCCTCTTCTTTTCTTGTTCTCTTCTCTTTCATATGAGCATGAACAAGAAAAAGGGCATTCCTGTTGAAACTGATCCAGAACCTGAAAGGACTCTGAAGAGGAAACTAAGAGAAGCTAAATTACAACAATCTAGAGACAACCTTACTGAAAAATTCGAACAAGAAAAGGAGATGGCAGCCGAACCTAACAACAATAATGCAAGGAGGATGCTTGGTGACTTTACTGCACCTAATTCCAATTTACATGGAAGAAGCATCTCCATTCCTGCCATTGGAGCAAACAATTTTGAGCTGAAACCTCAATTAGTTTCTCTAATGCAACAGAACTACAAGTTTCATGGACTTCCATCTGAAGATCCTTTTCAGTTCTTAACTGAATTCTTGCAGATCTGTGATACTGTTAAGACCAATGGGGTTGATCTCGAGGTCTACAGGCTTATGCTTTTCCCATTTGCTGTAAGAGACAGAGCTAAAGTGTGGTTGGACTCTCAACCCAAAAATAGCCTGAACTCTTGGGATAAGCTGGTCACGGCTTTCTTAGCCAAGTTCTTTCCTCCTCAAAAGCTTAGTAAGCTTAGAGTGGATGTTCAAACCTTCAGACAGAAAGAAGGTGAATCCCTCTATGAAGCTTGGGAGAGATATAAGCAACTAACCAAAAAGTGTCCTTCTGACATGCTTTCAGAATGGGCCATCCTAGATATATTCTATGATGGTCTGTCTGAATTAGCTAAGATGTCATTGGATACTTCTGCAGGTGGATCCATTCACCTAAAGAAAATGCCTGCAGAAGCTCAAGAACTTATTGACATGGTTGCTAATAACCAGTTTATGTACACTTCTGAGAGGAATCCTGTGAGTAATGGGACGCCTCAGAAGAAGGGAGTTCTTGAAATTGATGCTCTGAATGCCATATTGGCTCAGAACAAACTATTGACTCAGCAGGTCAATATGATTTCTCAGAGTCTGAATGGAATGCAAGCTGCGTCCAACAGTACTCAAGAGGCATCTTCTGAAGAAGAAGCTTATGATCCTGAGAACCCTGCAATAGCAGAGGTAAATTATATGGGTGAACCTTATGGAAACACCTATAACCCCTCATGGAGAAATCACCCAAATTTCTCATGGAAGGATCAACAAAAGCCTCATCAAGGCTTTAATAATGGTGGAAGAAACAGGTTTAACAATAGTAAACCTTTTCCATCATCCACTCAGCAACAGACAGAGAATTCTGAGCAGAATCCATCTAGCTTAGCAAATTTAGTCTCTGATCTATCTAAGGCCACTCTGAGTTTCATGAATGAAACAAGGTCATCCATTAGAAATTTGGAGGCACAAGTGGGCCAGCTGAGTAAGAAGATCACTGAAACCCCTCCTAGTACTCTCCCAAGCAATACAGAAGAAAATCCAAAAGGAGAGTGCAAGGCCATTGAAATGACCATCATGGCCGAAACCACAAAAGAGGAGGAGGACGTGAATCCCAGTGAGGAAGACCTCCTGGGACGTCCAGAGATCAATAAGGAGTTTCCCTCTGAGAAACCAAAGGAATCTGAGGCTCATCTAGAGACCATAGAGATTCCATTGAACCTCCTTATGCCATTCATGAGCTCTGATGAGTATTCTTCTTCTAAAGAGAATGAAGATGTTACTGAAGAGCAAGTTGCCAAGTACCTTGGTGCTATCATGAAGCTGAATGCCAAATTATTTGGTAATGAGACTTGGGAAGATGAATCTCCCTTGCTCATCAATGAACTGAGTGATCTGGATCAACTGAGATTGCCTCAGAAGAAATAGGATCCTGGAAAGTTCTTAATACCTTGCACCATAGGCACCATGACCTTTGAAAAGGCTCTGTGTGACCTTGGGTCAGGGATAAACCTCATGCCCCGCTCTGTAATGGAGAAACTGGGAATCTTTGAGGTACAAGCTGCCAGAATCTCACTAGAGATGGCAGACAACTCAAGAAAGTAGGCTTATAGATTAGTAGAGGACATGTTAGTAAAGGTTGAAGACCTTTACATCCCTGTTGATTTCATAATCCTAGATACTGGGAAGGATGAGGATGAATGCATCATCCTTGGAAGACCTTTCCTAGCCACAGCAGGAGCTGTGATAGATGTTAACAGAGGTGAATTAGTCCTTCAATTGAATGGAGACTCCCTTGTGTTTAAAGCACAAGGTTATCATCCTGTAAACATGGAAAAGAGTCACGATAAGCTTCTCTCAGTACAGAGTCAACTAAAGCCCCCATAGTCAAACTCTAAGTTTGGTGTTGGGAGGCCTCAGCTAAACTCTAAGTTTGGTGTTGAATCCCCACATCCAAACTCTAAGTTTGGTGTTGGGAGTCTATAAAATTGACCTGATCACCTGTGTGGCTCCATGAGAGCCCACTGTCAAGCTATTGACATTAAAGAAGCGCTTGTTGGGAGGCAACCCAATTTTTATTTATCTAATTTTATTTTTATTTTCATTGTTCTTTTATGTTTCATTAGGTTCATGATCATGTGGAGTCACAAAATAAATACAAAAATTAAAAACAGAATCAAAAACAACAGAAGAAAAATCACACCCTGGAGGAAGGACTTACTGGCGTTTAAACGCCAGTAAGGAGCATCTGGCTGGCGTTCAACGCCAGAACAGAGCATGGAGCTGGTGCTGAACGCCAGAAACAAGCATAGAGCTGGCGTTCAACGCCAGAAATATGCTGCATATGGGCGTTGAACGCCCAAAACAAGCATCACCTCGGCGTTTAAACGCCAGAAATGCATGCAAAGGCATTTTACATGCCTAATTGGTGCAGGGATGTAAATCCTTGACACCTCAGGATCTGTGGACGCCACAGGATCCCCACCTACCTCCACTCATATTCTTTCCTCTTCTATTCTTTCTTCTTTTGCTCGAGGGTGAGCAACATTCTAAGTTTGGTGTGGTAAAAGCATAGCTTTTTGTTTTTCCATAACCATTGATGGCACCTAAGGCCAGAGAAACCTCTAGAAAGAGGAAAGAGAAGACAAAATCTTCCACCTCTGAGTCATAGGAGATGGAAAAATTCATCTCAAGGGTCTATAGCTCAGTGGTAGAATATTTGACTGTAAATCAAGAGATCCCTGAGATACCTCAGGGGATACATCTTCCTCCACACAATTATTGGGAGCAACTAAGGGTGGAACATCAAGAGTACTCCATCATCCTCCATGAAATTAGAGAAGATCAAAAAGCAATGAGGGAGGAGCAACAAAGACAAGGAAGAGACATAGAAGAGCTCAGGGACATCATTGGTTCCTCAAGAAGAAAACGCCACCATCACTAAGGTGGACTCATTCCTTGTTCTTAAATTTTCTGTTTTTCATCTTTTATGTTAAATGTTTATTTATGTTTGTGTTTTATTACATGATCATTAGTATCTAAGTGTCTATGCCTTAAAGTAGTGAATATGAATCCATCACCTCCCTTAAATGAAAACTGTTTTAAAAATAAAAGAACAAGAAGTACATGGTTTCGAATTCATCCTTGAAACTAGTTTAATTATTTTGATGTGGTGACAATACTTTTTGTTTTCTGAATGAATGCTTGAACAGTGCATATGTCTTTTGAAGTTGTTGTTTATGAATGTTAAATATGTTGGCTCTTGAAAGAATGATGAACAGGAGACATGTTATTTGATAATCTGAAAAATCATAAAAATGATTCTTGAAGCAAGAAAAAGCAATGAATACAAAAGCTTGCAGAAAAAAAAGAAAGAAAAAATAGCGAAAAAAAAAGAGAAAGAAAAAGAAAAAGCAAGCAGAAAAAGCCAAAAGCTCTTAAAACCAAGAGGCAAGAGCAAAAAGCCAGTAACCCTTAAAACCAAAAGTCAAGGGTAATAAAAAGGATCCAAGGCTTTGAGCATCAGTGGATAGGAGGGCCTAAAGGAATAAAATCCTGGCCTAAGCGGCTAAACCAAGCTGTCCCTAACCATGTGCTTGTGGCGTGAAGATGTCAAGTGAAAACTTGAGACTGAGCGGTTAAAGTCAAGGTCCAAAGCAAAAAGAAGAGTGTGCTTAAGAACCCTGGACACCTCTAATTGGGAAATTTAGCAAAGCTGAGTCACAATCTGAAAAGGTTCACCCAGTTATGTGTCTGTGGCATGTATGTATCCGGTGATAATACTGGAAAACAAAGTGCTTAGGGCCACGGCCAAGACTCATAAAGTAGCTGTGTTCAAGAATCAACATACTGAATTAGGAGAATCAATAACACTATCTGAATTCTAAGTTCCTATAGATGCCAATCATTCTGAACTTCAATAGATAAAGTGAGATGCCAAAACTATTCAAGAGGCAAAAAGCTACAATTCCCGCTCATCTGATTGGAGCTATGTTTCATTGATATTTTGGAATTTATAGTATATTCTCTTCTTTTTATCCTAATTGATTTTCAGTTGCTTGGGGACAAGCAACAGTTTAGGTTTGGTGTTGTGATGAGCGGATAATTTATACGCTTTTTGGCATTGTTTTTAGTATGTTTTTAGTAGGATCTAGTTACTTTTAGGGATGTTTTTATTAGTTTTTATATTAAATTCACATTTCTGGACTTTACTATGAGTCTGTGTGTTTTTCTATGATTTCAGGTATTTTTTGGCTAAAATTGAGGGACTTGAGCAAAAATCAGATTCAGAGGTTGAAGAAGGACTGCAGATGCTGTTGGATTCTGACCTTCCTGCACTCAAAATGGATTTTCTGGAGCTATAGAACTCCAAATGGTGCGCTTTCAATTGCGTTGGAAAGTAGACATCTAGGGCTTTCCAGCAAAATATAATAGTCCATATTTTGAATAAAGATTGATGACGTAAACTGGCGTTCAACTCCAGTTCCATGCTGCAGTCTGGCGTCCAGCGCCAGAAACAAGTTACAAAGTGAAGTTCAACGCCAGAAACACGTTACAAACTGGCGTTCAACTCCAAGAATGACCTCTCCACGTGTAAACTTCAAGCTCAGCCCAAGCACATACTAAGTGGGTCCCGGAAGTGGATTTCTACATTATTTACTCAATTTTGTAAACCCTAGTAACTAGTTTAGTATAAATAGGACTTTTTACTATTGTATTGACATCTTCGGATAATCTTGGGATGTCTAGTTCTTAGATCATACGGGCTGGCCATTCGGCCATGCCTGAACCTTTCACTTATGTATTTTTCAACGGTAGAGTTTCTGCACTCCATAGATTAAGGTGTGAAGCTCTGCTGTTCCTCATGATTTAATGCAAAGTACTACTGTTTTATATTCAATTCAACTTATTCCGCTTCTAAGATATCCATTCACACCCAAGAACATGATGAATGTGATGATTATGTGACGATCATCATCATTCTCACTTATGAACACGTGCCTGACAAACACTTCCGTTCTACATGCAAATAAGCTAGAATGAGTATCTCTTAGATATCTAATACAGAAGACCGAGTCCAAGATATTAGAATCTTTGTGGTATAAGTTAGAACCCATGGATGGCCATTCCTGAGATCCGAAAAGTGTAAACCTTGTCTGTGGTATTCCGAGTAGGATCTGGGAATGGATGGCTGTGATGAACTTCAAACTCGCGAGTGCTGGGCGTAGTGACAGACGCAAAAGGATCAATGGATCCTATTCCAGTATGATCGAGAACCGACAGATGATTAGCCGTGCCGTGACAGAGCATTTGGACTTTTTTCACAAAGAGGATGGGATGTAGCCATTGACAACGGTGATGCCCTACATAAAGCTTGCCATGGAAAGGAGTAGGAAGGATTGAATGAAGACAGCAGGAAAGCAGAGGTTCAGAGGGACGAAAGCATCTCTATACGCTTATCTGAAATTCTCACCAATGAATTACATAAGTATTTCTATCTTTATTTTCTGTTTATTTATTATTATTATTCGAAAACTCCATAACCATTTGATATCCGCCTGGCTGTGATTTACAAGGTGACCATAGCTTGCTTCAAGCCGACAATATCCGTGGGATCGACCCTTACTCACGTAAGGTTTATTACTTGGACGACCCAGTGCACTTGCTGGTTAGTTGTACGAAGTTGTGAAACAGATATAAGATCATGAACATGCGTATTGAGTTTTTAGCGCCGTTACCAAGGAATGGAATGATCACGATTTCGCACACCAGAACTCTTGTTAGTTTTGGTCTTTATTAATGCAATTTATGTTTTCATGTTATTATTGCTTTCTTTAGTTGTTATTGTTAATTTCTTGCAGTTGGTAGTTGTTAGATTTTATTATTCTTTCAATTTTACCTTACTTTCCTTTTATGCCTTCCAAGTATTTGATAAAATACTTGGTTAGATTTTTAGTGTAGAATTTTGTGTTCTTGGCTTGGGATGGTAACTTGGTTGACCTTGGCAAGTGATTGATAATTTGTTTCCGTTGACACTAGCTTTCACTAAATTAATTAGTGAATGGCTAGGACTTATGGACTAGGATTAATTAAGCTCACTTGACTTTTCTCTAATTTTGGGGATGACAAAGTGGGACTGATCTTTGTAATTATCATATTGTGGTTAGTAACAAGGATAGTGATCCTTAACCATCAACCCTTGCCAAGACCTTTTTACCATTTGAGTTTCATTTACTTTCTTGCAATTTACTTTCTTGTTCATCATTCAAAAACCCAAAAATACCTTTCCATAACCAATAATATGCACACTTCCCTGCAATTCCTTGAGAGAAGACCCGAGGTTTAAATACTCTTGGTTTTTATTGAGTTTGCATTGTGACAAACAAATTAAACTTTTATTGAGGGTTGTTTGTTGGTTTGGACTATGCTTACAACGAAGTTTTTTTCTCTTGAGAAATTCTAGACTGACATTAATCCTTCGTCAGTTTCTCTAGGAGGTCCTTGGCGATAACGCATTCGTCAGTGGTGTGTCCGTGCTTCTGATGGAAAGTGCAATATTTGGATTTGTCGACATTTTTTACCTCTTGATAGGTGTCGGCTTTTTGCGGAGGCTTGATCATCTTGGAGTTGAGGATTTCTTTGATGATGTCGTCCCTCTTCGTATTGAATTGGATATATGACTCATAACGAGGGGTTAGCTTGAAATTTTTCTTGCTGTCCCGAGGTCTACCTTCATCTTTGTACTGAGGTTTGTCCCCTTTCGACCTTGTTGAAGCTCCTCAATATCCATTTGTCCTTTTGCTTTTTCCCGGAACTCGGCCAGAGTATTTAGCTTGGCTACTGCAATTGTTTCTTGGAATTTCTCTGGTCGGAGTCCACTCTTGATGGCATGCAAAAGTACCTCAGGGTGGAGATCTGGTATGCTCATGGCGATTTTTGTAAAGAGAGTCATGTAGTCCTTTAAACTTTCATTCTGGCCTTGTTTGATTGTGTTCAGGTAGTCCGAGTTATGTAAGTAGATTGCGGATCCAACAAAGTGATCCTCAAAAAGCTTCACTAGCTGCCGAAAATGAGAGATAGAATCTGCAGGCAAAGAACAAAACCAATCAAGTGTATGGCCATCTAAATAAGATGAAAAATAACGACATAAGATGGAATCGAAAACACCATTTACGATCATTATGAATTTGAAAATTTTGAGGTATTTCTTCGGGTCTCCTAACCCATTGAAAGCGGTTAAGGTCGGTGGGAGAGTGAATATTCTTGGTAGCTTGAAATTCATAACTTTGGCTGTGAATAGCCCCACAGCGTTATCAGGCTCGGTATCCTCATTTTCTGGTTTCCCGTGCTCGTTTTGCGAGGGCCAAGCTTCTTCATTCCGTGGAGGCCGAGCATCTTTAACTCGAATTGTCTCAGAAATGTGCGTCGGATCAAATTGGTGCTCTTCGTCCTCTGGTTGTTCACGACGATCATTATTGTTATCAATCCGAGTATTTGCTAATGCAGCAATCTGATTTGCCATTCTTTAATTTTCCTCTGTCATGTGTTGGTTTGCCTCCGCCATTCGTTGGTTGGCTTGTTGTAACTCAGTTACCATCCGAAGAAGTTCAGATGGTGTAGGTGGAGGCACGTCAGCCATGGATGACAGTACTAAGACCGATAAAAAAGGAAAGACCTTATGTTTTCGTCCCCACAGACGGCGCCAATTGTTTTTGGGTGAGTAACCTGGACGTAACTCGGCTCCTGAGAGTCAACGCCGAGCTGTCCTCTTCAACGCTTAGTTATATACTTAAGAGATCCAAGCTTCTCGTCTAGAGAGATATCACGTCGCAGAGTGTGTGAACAAAGGGGGAGAGGGGGGAGTGTACCTGCAAAAGGCACTCCGATGTTTATGTTAGTATTGTGAAATTCAAGTTTGTCTGAAAGGTGAGATATCATACCTTTTATAGGCGAAAGGCATAGATCGGCTATATTCCTGGCCGTTGTTGATATTGAAGAATCATTATGATCAGATCAGGGGGTTACGATATATAGTCGGGCATTTTATCCCTGGTTCATACGGTTACGCCGAATTATAGCTCATTAAGCCGAGTTGTAACGGGTGATACCGAGTTATGATGCTCGGATTGTAACAGTCATATCAAGTACAAATTATATTTATGTCACAAATATAATTTGCGTGGTGGTAGCTAATCCGTCACAAATTATATTTTGTGACAGATTAGCGATGATTTTACGACTCTTTTTGTGGTAGCTAATCGGCCATATATATTCTTACAGTAATGAGAATCTGTGAAATGGATTGGGATGGGACATAGGTACCCTTTTCATGGAACCCGTTAAATCCATGCAAATATAAAATTACTGATATATATATATATATATATATATATATATATATATATATATATATATATATATATCTTAAATTTAGTAATCCTAATTCTTGTCTCCAATTCAAACTCTTTTTTTTTCTTCTAAACTCATCCTTAGCCTTAATTTTATATCTCTCTCCAACTCATTTTGTCTGCCTTTTAAGTTCGTCACTACGTCGCTCAGTCTCATCCTAAAAAATTATATTATATTATTATGTTGGAAGATATTTTTATATTTTTTCTTTTAAAATGTTAATTTTTATAATGAATATATTATGAGTTGTGTTGAATTATATTGAATTGATTATTTATGATTATTATATTATAGTTTTGTTTTAATTTTTTTCAAAATTTTTTAAAGAATATCCATAAATAACCTTAGGTATCTGCATCCGTTAAGGGGATAATTAAATAGGAACTTGCGACGAAGATAGAGAAGGGACGTCGGGTATTTTTTTTAAATAGGAGTAAAGGACGAAAAAAGGGGTCTGCCATGCCCACATGAGTATCTATTACCATCTCTAACTAACAATAAAAATTCAATTTAAGCTGATTTGAGATGGGACATATGAACTTTATCTGCATTGGGTTCTAAGATAATGAACCTAATTCGGATTTAGGATCCTAATAATAGACCTAAGTTAATCTCACTCACTTGAGTTAATATTTTGATTCATTGTTATAATAAATACTATATTATTAAATAAGATTACATTTAGTATATATAAAAGTTAGGTATACTTACTTACAAGAGATTTTATTATCAAACTAAAAAAATTTCTAATTATCTTTTTTTTTCTTTTTTAGTTTTAAATATTATTTAATATTATAATGAAAAAGTGAACAATAATAATAATCAATAATAATAATCACTCGCATAAATAATAATCACTCGCATAAATACTTACTTATTTATTAATATTAAAAAATATACAAATAATATAAACATTATTTTTTGATAAAATATCAATAATAAAGATTATTAAATAAGTAAATTATATAATAAAAATTATGAATAATTTTTTAAATAATAATAAAAAATAAGATCACTATTTTCATATACGGCAAAGTTTATAAAAAAAAATTAAACAATAAATCAATTTTTAATAAATTATACATTAATTTTGTTAAAAAAAATTAAATTATATATTAGATATTATTATTTGTGTACTAATGTGTGTGTGAAATTAATTTATAACCTAATTTTTGGTAATTAAAACTTAAATGTTTTAAATTATTAAATGCTGAATATTTTACACTTAACTAATTTTATTGTTGTTATTAAAATTAGAAAAAGGTGAGTTGTTAGTCAATTCCGAATTCAAATTTAAATTTAAATTTGTGTAAAAAAAATATTTTAAATTTTATCTCACTAATCAGAATTAATTTTAAAATAAAAATTATTTTGTACATCATATTATAGGATAGTGTAGTTATTTTTTTAATGCCAATTATTATCAAATAAAATGGTATAAAAATAGAGAAAAATATATTTACCAATCTAGGGATAATAATTTATTTTTTAATAGAATAAATTATATATTGAATAACCAAAGTTATTATAGTTACTTTTTACACAAACTAAGACTCAACGATGGTGTTTTAGTAATATTATCAAGGAATATTAATCAATCTAATAGCTTTTGTAATGACATAACTCTATAAATTTAGAAACTTGAAAATCATGTCATAAAATATGAAATTTTAATCGATAACAACGTTGATCATATTGTTTGACTTCCTTAATGAATATGATGCCAAGAAATAAAGCTGTCACAATTAAATTTTAACAAAGACAAATATCCATAAGTATTGTTATCATCAACAAAAATTGTTTCATTTTCAAGACAAATACTATTTTTTCACCGTATTTTCTAACTCAACAGCCAAGAACTAATCTTCTACGGATTGAAACTTCATTTATTAAAAGTCTGCCACTAGTCAATGAGTTGTTACATATATATGGCGAAATTCAAAGCCCTAATACTTACTTAAAGAGACGAGTGAGATGACCACTCAACCAATCTAAATCAATTAAAACAAATACTAATTATTTTTAATATTTTTAACATTAAAAATATTAAAAATTAATTTTAATTATAACTTTATAAAATATTTATAGTAATAATTATTATATATATTTTTGTTTAATCGTTTTTAATAAAAATTTCATATATGTTTATTAATTATTCCGTATAATGTACAAGAAATATACTAATAATTAAATATAATTTAATTAAAAAAAATCTAGGAGGCCAATATTTTTATTAAAATTTGATCCGCACTTAATCATCAAAGAAAAAATGAGTAATCATATATCATTAGATCTCATCTCATACCATTAAAAATATTAATAATGATTAATTGATGGCTACACATCACAAATTCTACTGACCCTTAGCACTCCTCTTAATTAAATTTATCATATTAACATATAATTTAAATATAAATTTAACATCATTTACATGTATATAACATTTCTCACATACCCATTAATAAAATAAAACAAAAATGTTTAGTAACAAAAAAAATCAACCATCGCAAAAATTTGAGAAGTTCTCATGGAACGGGTGGGATTCCTTTAACCCCATTTCCGGTCCTCGTTTATTCACGGGAGTTGGTCTTTGTCCCCGTAGAGATTTCACAAATTTCCATTAAACCTCATCGCAGATAATACAGTACAAACTTTCGCATATATATTTTTACCATTTCTATTCAAATATGCTTCTACTTTTAAATATGATAAAAAAAAAAAAACAATAATTAAGGTGATGATCAACAACTCATCAAAATCAATAATAAGATCTTTAAAGTTCCAATCATATTATGGATTTAAATATGCTTCTACTTTTAAATATTTTTTAATAATTTAATATAAATCATCTTAAGAAAAAGGAATCTAAAAGTTTCAACAAATATCCCATAATAAGGATAAGTCTGGGATGGAACACGGACGGTTGGATACATGTGGAAAAGTATACATGTCAGATTCAACCTTGTTTTCTTTTTGACGTTCTAAGAAAAGTAGAAAACACAGCTTTTTTCATACTTTGGCCAGTGTTAATTTTGTTTTGGAGTTTAGTGCAAATGTGAAAGAAAACTCATCATTTTAGCTATAACTAATTTGATCAATTATTTCAAAGTGCTTTCATCGTGGTACAATGAAAAAATATGCGCTTATGCTTTCTCTTTAATTACATGCACCCAACAAAAATATGAATTCATCCATGGTGCGATATATATATATATATATATATATATATATATATATATATATATATATATATATATATATATATATATATATATATATATATATATATATATACTTCTTAACTTGTAGTCCGGATTTTTTTAAATAAATAAAAAAATATTTTATTTATTAAAATATACCATTCGTAACATTTTTATAAAAATTCATCGCATCTCTTATTTCGTTTACAGTGTAAATGAAATAAAATGCTGTTAAACAAATCAAAATAAGACCTATTTATAGGGGCACGTCAACCTAATTAAGAAATATACAACACAGAACTAAAGCTAGCGTGCACTGTAGTTAATCTTATTCAGATTTATCATCGTCCTCTTCCGCAATAATTTCTTAATCATTGATTCGTCTTCCTCTTCTTCGTCTCTATTGACCCCCTCTTATTCTTGAAGATCATCGTCCTCTAGTGGTAATGTGTCGTCATCTACTTTAAGATCAATGATGTCATCATCCATAACATCCGAGCTAAGGGTGATCGGATCACCGGTATCAACCACTATTTTCGAAGGAGTTGGGTCATTAATTTGGTAAAGTTCCTGACCCTCTATTCTGTCAGACTCGATACGATCTCTTGGTTTAGTTTTTACCACAACCACCCAACTAGACTTGCATGACCCCGGATAAGGCAAATAGTATACCTTTCGTGCATTTTGAAGTAGAATAATTAAAATGATCGTAGTGCCTATATTTTCTCATCACATTTACTTCAGTGATATTGTAGTCCTTGTGCTTTTATGTTTCTTGTCGCGAACTTGGATTATACCATTTATATTTAAACACGTATACTTTGTACGTAGTACGACAGAAATATTGTAACTGAATTATATGGTGCAACACACCATGCCAATAAGAATGACCAATGCTGACATTCTCATGAACCGAGACTCTTGTGTTATCTATTTTGTTTCACATCGGAATGATAAAATCACTTTGCCTCCAAGTTAGGCTCTTACTCAGCATCTTCTATATTGGTAACAACAATTGCATCAAACACCATTTCGTTGCATCTCTTTTGGTTACACTCCCAATTCATTTATTCCATATTTAGTTCTCTAACTACCCGAATTCTTGTTGATCGACCCATAGACCTATTAGGATTCGAGGTAGAGTGGTTGATTCCTTGCTCATCTACTTCTCTATGTTCCGTCCATATTCAATACCCATCCTTGAACCCATTACGATAGAGGTGAAGTATTATCTCTGAAGGTTCTAACCACTTAGACACTTATAGCACAAACACCTAGAAACCCCTTGGGTCCTAAACGGTTCCATGTTGAATTCATACGCAACAAATTTGTCAACCCCCTCAAAGAACTCAGGTTTTAATCCACCCCATTTACCGTTATCCCTATCATATATCCACAGACAAAGACTTGGAATCATTTTGTCACATACACCCCAAAATTCAACCAATAATATAACTTATTAAACTTTTTAGAAAATTCGTCAAAGTTTCTTCTATAATTAGGATCTCCCACTAAGTCAAATTATCATTTTTTTTCACAAAACAAACATGTTTCAAACAATTTAAATGAAATTTTGATAGGACTTTACTTAATTCAGAGACATCCACCAAATAATTTATCACTCTGATCTTGCATAAATAACAACAAATACACATTCAATAAAACAATAAATCCTAGTCGTTCTAGTGCGCAACCCCTTATTACTCCATAATTTTTCAGCAAACAAGGGTTTTAAGAAGCGCCATTACACAACCTTCTCCCACTTCCATCCTAAAATTCTATCCTAGAAAAAGTAAGTCCAACATAAAACTTAAACAATTCATTATACTCAGAGATAGAAAACCAACCTTAAATATGACTACACGAAAGATGCGAACTCCAATTAATCCCAGAGAAAATAGCACCGTCCTAATAAAAAGGATAACTTATTAAATTGACAAGTTAAAACTAATTTAGAAGGATTAAATATAACTCAACACTGCAATTAATTAAAACCTAATTCTAATTTCACCAAGTTAACAACTTTCATACCAAAAGTAAACGATATAATAACAAACCCTAGCCTTTCACTATAGCAAAAAAATTAATAACAAACCCTAATTACACAATTCATAAAACAATTTTAATAAGAAATTTAATAAAATACCTAAATAAATGCTAAACACACAAAAAAATCTGAAAAAATAAAAAAAAACTATAGCAAAACTACCTCTGATGGTGAATGTATGATGCTGGAAGTGTGATGGGGTCAGAAGGCAACAGTGACGGCGACAAGGTGACTTCCTCCAATAGAAACGGAGACCAACAGTGGCGGCGATGACAGCTCCAGCAGTAATTAGGATGACGTGCAGCGGCGGCGATGATGACAGCTTCCAGGTGGTGGCAATGGTGTGGCGACGATGACAGCTTCAGAGAGACAACAGCGAGAAGAAGAGAAGAGAGAGTTCGCAGAAGTGAGGAGGAAGAGTTTCGCATTTGAATTTTATCCTAATTTTACTGTTGGGTTTACCGAAAAAAATTTCGACGGTAAATTGTTCGCCGTTGCCTATATGCAACATTTCACTAAATTTTGTTACTATCGAAAAATCTTGCCGTAAAAATCTGATGTTAGATGTGGCACTAATGATAGAAAGTTTCGCGCCACCGATTACCGTTACTAATCCGACGGTAATTTTTTGTCAGATGAATTTTCAGTCGTAATAACCATCGAAAAATCCGATTCTAACGTTCGACAATAAATTTGACAGTAAATTAAATGATATTCAGTTTTTTTCTTGTAGTGCTTCCTTGAGGAACTCTATTATTTTTTAATATTTATTATCATTATTATGATTTCAAATATTTCTTCTAGTGTCTATATGCACGTAACTTATATGTTTGAAAAAATATGAATTGAATAATTTAGAAAATAATTAACATTATTAAAAAAGATTTAGTTGTAGGATTAATTTTGTTAGTTATTATTAGAATTTTTACAAAATATGAATTGAATAATAGTTAATAGGATATTAATATTTTTAAAAAGAGATTTTAGTAGTATAGAGTACGAACCATCTTGCTAATTATTGTGAAAATCGTTACAAGAAGTAACATTAAGATTGAAAGGAACATATATATGCTTGATTTCATAATAGAATGATATCTACCATTATATGTTTATATAGCAAAATTATAAGTAATCTATACTTGAATGTAAAATGATTTTATATCAACTTTAATAAGATATAAATAGATGATAAAATGATAAAGGAGCTGCATTATTTCACAGAGAACAGGGTAAGAGGTTGAAGTGTCTTTTTTTTTTTTTTTTGATAAAAAATACCTTATCTTTTATAAAAATAGACAAAAATTGAATTAGGTCTTTAATCCTTTTAATATGTTCAAAAAAAATTTTTAATCCAAAATTATAGGCACTGTAGAATTTGCCAAAATTTTTAATCCGGTCAAAGAATTAATGAAATGCCACGTGTTGCACTCCAATTTTGACGACATCCCAAAGCCACCATGGGTAAGAAATTTTGTAGTCACAATAAACCTTTTCTATATATAGATGGTGAATTTTAAGATGGTTATATTACCATAGTTAAACGAGATAGAAGTGGCTTATCTTATTTACTGTATAAATCAAATATATGTATATTTATCTCAGTTGAAAGAATAAATTTCAGTAATTATTTTTATAATTATTTATTTTAATAATTAAAATATTTATTTTATTTATTTAAATAAAAAATCTCCTAAAATTTTAGTAATTTTATTTATTTATTTTTGTGATCTTTCATTTTTTTTTCTTTCTCTCATTAACAATAGAAACCCAAATATACAAACTCAACATACAGTTATAAATATTTCAGTGGAATGAGAACAGTTATAAATATTTGCATCAATAAAAAAAAAAAAGTCTATTCCCTAGAAGTAAAATTACGTAGACGTAACATTTTTCTAAGATCCTAATATGGTTATCTTTCACCTTGTCTGCACCAAATAATGGATCATTCTTATGGAACCTTATGGTTTTCATCATATATACTAGAGTGGAACCGAAAATTTCATGCATCTTGAGTCATGTGATTTTTTTCCTTTAATCTATATTCAATACTTGCACCATTGGCGTATCTAAGCATAATTTGTATATTGGGTTTATGTTGTTATACCTAATGAGAAGAAAAAAGATAAAAGATAACAAAATAAATAAATAATTAAAAATAAATAAATAATTAATAAGAATTACTAAAATTAAAAAAAATAAAATTTATTAATATAAAAATTATAAAAAATAATTAAAAATATATTTGTCTTTTTACCAAAAAAAATAATCTTTTTTAAATATGATAAATATTATAAAAAAATTATTCTTTTTTAATAATTTTGATATTAAAAATTCTATTTAATAATTAAATTTTCGTCACCATCTTTTAGAGTAGTTTTTTCAAAAAAAAAAAATTACCACACCTCCTTAAACAAGTTACCGTCCTTCTAATTGAGTCAACAACATCTTTTACTCCTCTTTTTAGGCGTTGCCTTTATATTAGTCACCCCAACATAGCTAACCTAGTTATGCAAAAACCAAGGCCACTAGAAACATTGCCTATATTATAAATATATAATTTTAATAGAATTATATGCATCTTTTTAACGAGTAAAATCTTTGAAAGATTACTTATTTTTTAAATTAGTTTTTGAAAAAAAATTTAATTAAATTTATTTTTTAAAAATTTTAAATTAATAATGTTAGTTCTTTTGTCATTTTTTTTGTTAATGGTGTCAAAATTTGCTAATATAGGACGTTAAGTAATACCTTAACATACACCTAAAAATTTTAAATGACTATCAACATAATAACTTTATAAAATTAGATCAAATCAAAATTTAATTGAAGAGAGAATTTGAAGTATTAAAATTTTTTAATTTGAAATTAATTTGATCTAATTTTATAAACTAATAATCATGTTAATAGTCAATTAAAACTCTTAAATTTCTGTTGGAGTGTCACTTAACCTATCATATTAGCAAAATTTTGACATCATTAATAAAAAAAATGACGGAATGACTAACATGACTAATTTAAAATCTTTAAAAAATTAATTTAATAAAAAAATATTTAAAAACTAATTTAAAAAATAAATGATTTTTTAAGAATTAATTTGATCATTACCTTTTTTTTAACATATTGATATTAATATTTGATTTTTGTTTTCATATAGTGCCCTATTGATAAAATATAAGATTGGGTTACGTACAACATTTACAAGTTGCATGAAGATATATGATGATTCTTATGCTTCCCTCACTTCTTATAAAACACTGAATTGATTCTCTCTTTGTTCTCCCGTTACAGATAAGGCAGTTATACACCAGGCAATAGCTTTAGAAAATTATTCCTAGAATATATAATAAATTTAGTTCAAATATATAATAAAAATTAAAATCATTAGCAAGGGATTGTAATCCGGGGATTGTGACTGAGCGGCAAAGGACTTATACTCCCTTAACGTTCGAACTTTAATTTACTTTGGCATGATTTTTTAATCCACTACTATATTAGATGTATAATAAAATCAACTATAAATATAAAATAGTTAATTTTAATATACAAATAATATTTTTATTTTTTAATATATGATTTTATACATTTTCTTTCAGGGAAATTCACTGTTTCTATAAATAAGCCTTTTATTTATTTGTACTTTTGTACACAATTCTACATATTATATAAAATTGCATGGATTTCTCGCGTAGGTAAAGAGACTCAATTTTCTCACTAAATATGTAGTTCAATTCATAGTCAAATATGATATTTGAATATTCAAATTTGAGAATAACCCAATTCAATTTAAATTAATAGTTACTTGCATCGTAATATTTTTTTAAATAATTATATTAAGTGTACATTAAAATTATCTATTAATATAGAATATATATTAAAATATAAAATATATATTAAAAATAAATTAATTAAATCATATATGTATTTATATAAAATATATAATAACTGATTTAGGAGTTGATTTTTTGTGTATTTATTTTTTATTATGAAAAGTTATACAAAAGAGCTATTAGAATTACACTATTTTAGTTTTACAGAATTTAATTTTAGTAAATTGTGAAACAATCTAATAAGAGTTCAAGAAAAAAATTAAATTAAGATAGAAATTGGGGGAAAAAATAAAGGTTAATTATTATCATGCAAAAAGTATACATAAAAGGTATTCGTTAGGAAAAAATTTTAATCTTAAAAGACATATTAATGGATCGAGAAAGCTAATTAAAAATAAGGGATAAGTACGGTTTTTTTTGTTTAATGGATAAGTACGGTTTTGGTTTCTAAGGTATAGTCCGAAAATTTTTCTTGTCTCAAACTCTTTTTTTGCAACAAAATTGTTCCTAAGGTTTAACTTGGTTTTAAAATCGTTCTTACCTTAAGGACCAAAATTGTACCGAGGTAGCGGTAGAAGCGGAGGCAAAGGTGAATCGTGGACAGTTTCTTCTTCTTCTTCTTCTTCCCTTCTCCCTTTTTCTTCTTCCCTTCTCCTTCACAGGAGTAGAGACACTCTCTTTCTCTTATTTTTTCTTTCCTTTTTATTTTATAATTTTTTTTGTTATGAATAATTTAGTTCAAATTAAAATTTTAATATTTAAATAAAAAGGACGATTTTAAAGTTTAAACCTTAGAGACGATTTTGTATGCAAAAAAATTTTCGACATATATCTTAAAAACCAAAATCTTACTTAACCCCTACAACTAATTGCAAGTGTTAGAGCATAATTTATTCTACAACAAAATTATTAGATTTTTTTTTTAGCTTATTTTAACTTTTCCCTAAATCTTTTTCATTATGAAACATTTCCAATTTTATATTTGTTTGAAAGCATTAAATGTGTTATAATAGTATTGATATGCTACATGACCAAGTTATTTTTGTAATTAATTTTAGTGTTTGTTTAGGTGTTGTTAGAAAAAATTCTTTTTTTATTGAAAAATATTTTTTATTTTTTAGTATATTTAGTAAAATTAGAGTGATAAAAGTAAAAAATATTAAAAAAAATTTTAAAAGCTACAATTTACATTTTTTTAATTTTTTTAAAAAAAATATTTTTAACATAATAAATAAATAAATAAATATTTTTATGTTATTGTTCAAATATGGTTATTAAATAAAAAGATATTTTTATATGAAATATTCAAATATAAAATTATTTTTATTTTCTTAAAATATCTTATAAAAAAAGACTATTTAAAAAAATCATAAAAACTTATCTAAACAAGTCCTTAACTAAGTTGGTTCAATAACTAAAGGATTGATACCAAAAATTTTAGTTGAAAAAGAAAAAAATGAGGAAATAGGAGAGGCATAGAAAGAAGAAGAGAGATTTAATTAATTGGATTTAGTTATAAAAATAACTTGTTTATTTAATATTTTAATTCAATTTCTCCATAAAAAAATCTGTAATTTATCTAATTATATCTATTTTTATAATTATATTAGTTATATATTAAAAATTAGTCACATTTATAAAATATATATTAAAATATAAAATATACATTAAAAATAATTATATATAATTAATTTAGTGACTAATTTTTAGTTTGTACGCATTTTTGTTCCAATTGTATTGATTTTCTGGGATAACATTGATGTTCATCTATTTTTGTTATACAAAAAATTATACAATCTTATTATTCAAGCTTGTGCTATATTGGTTTATGTAATTGTGTCACGTTTGCAATTTTGCATAAATGACAATTTTACAATTTTGTAAAATAAAAATAATAAATATTTTATATAGAAATGATACAAAAATAATTAAATTTAATATCTATTATTACTCAATTGAATTTAAAAAAATGGTTAAATATAATTAATATCTATATTAAAACTATAATAATAATAATAATAATTTGAGAAAATTAAACTCTCCTCTCCTGTGAGATGCTAAAATGACACTCTCCTCTTCTCTATTTAAAAAATATACATTCTCCTTCTTTATAATTTTTAAAAAATCTCCTCTTTAATCCATTTTAAATTTTTTGTGTTAACTAATGTTAACTTTATCTATTTTTCAAAAAATAAATTATTTTTTACAAAAATATTCTTTAAAAAAATTTTATTTTTTTATCATTAAACTTTACTTACCAAAATATCATTTAATAAATTATTTTTTATTAATTAAATTTTATTTTTATCAAAATAATTTTAAAAAAATTTAATAATTAAATTATTTTTTTCTAAAATATCTTTCAATAATTTTTTAATTATTAAATTATGATTTTATCAAAATTTTTGTGAATAATTTTTTTATATTTTATTATTAATTTTTCGATATTAATGTATATTATTTTAACATTAAATAAAAAATATTACTATTATTAATATGTATAACAATTAATATATATTGATATTGAAAAATAATCTTATTAAGAGTTTTTTTAATATTAAAATAATATATATTGATATCGAAAAATTAATAGTAAAATATAAATAAATTATTAACAAAAATTTTGGTAAAATCATAGTTTAATAATTAAAAAAATTATTGAAGGAAATCTTTAAAAAATAATTTAATTATTAAATTTTTAAAAAATATTTTGATAAAAATACAATTTAATCAATTAAAAAATAATTTATTAAACTGTATTTTGGTAAGCAAAATTTAATGACAAAAAATAAAATATTTACTAAAGGATATTTTCATAAAAAATATTTTTTTTTTAAAAAAATAGATAAAATTAACATTAGTTAAAACAAAAAATTTAAAATGGATTAAAAAGGAGATTTTTTAAAAGTTATAAGGGAGGAGAATGTACTTATAAATAGAGGGGATGTGAGTATCATTTTAGCATCTCGCAGGAGAGGTGAGTGGAATTTTCTCTAATAATTTTTAGTTACAAGTTGATTTGGGTGAGTTTCGTAAAAAATAGATTAAGTGAAAAATAATGGTTAAGGTGAGAGATTCGGGGTAAGTATACTTGTGAGGAAAATATTTCTATTAATGACAAATAAGCAATACAAGAACTAATAATGAGGAATAAAGGTGGAGAACAAGTGTTGAGACCTCCACTAATGTCACAAGAGGATGAACGAACTTTGTTTAAAGTGGACAAGGGTTGGTTAATGGTTGTTGAGTGTTTTGGTGGAACAGGCAAATGCCAGTTTTTACTCGTGAGAGTGATGAATGGAAATGATGAACAATGAGAGAAAATTTGGGGAGAGAAAAAGATGGATTTTTTAACTTCTCAGCTTCAGAAGTAAAAAAAAAGGTAAAGATGTGTTTTAAAGAGGTGACTTGATGTCCTTTTTATAGTGTAAAATCATTTGGAAAAGAAAATCTATTGTCCAATGGTTTTTAGTCTGATATTTGATTTACTCCTTTTATCCCAAATATCTTTAGGTATTCTTGTCACTTCAAGTCTTGTCAACTGAAAAGGTAAGAAGTTGATTCCCACAAGTTAAACTAAAGCTCGTGACACGTGACATTAGTGAAGGGACATCTAGTTTGATTTTCTTTTAACTAGATGACACATTTACACTCCAAATCCAACCAATCCACTTCTACCAATATAGTTCCACTAAAGAGAAATTCAACTCCTCGAGGTGCTCTTTTGGGTTCCATCCTTTTACCCAATACCTTTAGAAGGAATTTGACTCTTTTTTTGACCATGTTCTTAGGTCATTATAAAAATTATTTATGTACAAAAAATATTTATATTTTTAGTACACAATCATAAGCCTCATCCAATCTTTGAGGGTACAAAATATTCCCTCAATGCTCAAGCTGCATTGAACTTTTTTTGTACTCAATAGAATTATAATAATTTTAATTTGTTTTTAAACAAAATATCAAAATAATATATATTTTTTAAAACATATCATAATTCTAAAGAATCAAATTTTCCTTCTTTTATTTATTTTTTTGTTATAATAATATATGTATTTGTAAATATTATAATATTCAAATATAAATATGTCTGTATAATTTGAATATGATTATGCACTCATAAAAAATAAATAAAATAATGTTATTGTACAAATATTTTAAATATTAATAGAAAATAAATAAATAAATAAGATTAGTAAATACATATATTCATAACTTATTTGTATGTACGCATGTATTTATTTTTTAAAAGTAGTGTATACATGTGTACATAATAATAATAATAATATTATTATTATTATTATTATTATTATTATTATTATATTAAATGAAAAAAGAGGGATGATTTGATTTAATATAATAATTATATATATATATATATATATATATATATATATAAGAAAATAAGAAGGGGAGAAACTTTTACCTTTTTAATTGGACGCATTTTAAATTTGAGTACCTGAAAAATTGGAAAAATTGGAGAGACACATAAGGAGAGAGAACACCTGGAAGGATAGGAGAGAGCGTGTTCCTCATCATCTCTACTAGGGCATTTTTTACACAGCAGTATTTTCAGTATCATCACTATTATTACCACTACCATCCAAACTTTCTGGTTTCTTCAACAATTGGGAGTTTTTCTTAGGGTAAAAGACACTCCCACATTCAACTTCGCTTTGTCTTTTTACTCTGTTTTCTTATTTGGTAAGACTCTTTTTCTTCTTTTTTTTGCTTTTGTCTTCAGCGTTGCTCCTTTTTTTGTCATCTAATGTGTACTCCTATTTTCTTGTATGAGATTCTGACACTTGAATATTTGCTATTATATATTTGATATTTTTTGTATTATTCTAATCTTTTGTTACTCTAATCTGATTTACTCTTGTTACTCTGAATCCTTATTATTATCATGTTATTTGCCTTTGTTATCATGTAATCCCTCTCAACCCCATGTATATTGGATTGCTAATTTTGGAATTAGATATAGGAATTATTTGATAAAGATCTTTCACCTTACAACTTGGATGTTATATCCTCATTTGCATATATTTCAAATGAAATCACAAATAATAAAAAAAAGAAATTGAATAAAAAATTATGAACAATGTTCATTTGTAACTATAAAATAGATATTTAAAAGTAAGAACTTTTCTTGTATAGTAGTCATAACTCATAAGTAATTTGTTTATAAATTTTTTCAATTAGAGCAATTTACTAGTATTCAATATTCGTATTCTTTCAATGCTATAAACGTATAATATCTTGCAATATTTTCATATACTTTACCAAATAAAATATGATATTGTGATGATATGACAAGTTACTGGCCTTATCAAGTAAAGAATATGATGAATAATTTTCATACCTTTGCTTTTTGTTTCATTTGAGAACTCCTTGGTTGTTTTCTTGACACGCGATGTTTCTTTGCCTTTTTCAGAATTTCTTGAGTGTTCTACAATATTCTCCTTTATATTTTGAGTTGGTGTTCTTGGAAATCTTATGGTTGGGATTGTGATGATATTGGTACTCTTTCGATTTTGTTCTTGGTGTTGAGTATTTTTGTCGTTAGTATTCATGTGATCTTGATATTCACTCTATTTTGTTGTTATTGTTCTCCTTCTTTCCTCTTCTTTTTCTTTTAGGAATTGTTTCTTTTTTTCGTCATGCCTCGTGTGAAACTTGCTGAGATAGTGGATAGTGACCCAGAGGACTCTAGTAATAGTTCGGGCACTGACTCTTCTGTGGATGATATTGATGATGTTCCTCAAGAATATGCAATCGGATTTTCTGAATCTATCCCCAACCTTGGGTTAAACCATCAGATAAGAGGGCTACTTTTGTGGATCATCCTCTGATTAAGAAACCTTTTTTGGACCCTCCTTTCTTTTCTGTTTCAAAAGGAACTCCCGAAGTACAATCCCTGCTTGGTTGTTCCTCTTGATAGGGATGGTGGAGTTACAATGGAGTATGTGAATTACCTTATGCGTATGAAGAAGCATATCTCCGTTCCAGATGTCAGATCATTTATTCTAGTTTTGATCAAGGATCCATATTTCATGACTGGCAACCTTTCTCCTTCGACCATTGCAAGTAATATCTGCTCTTTGTTGATTCTTGTTTTTTGTTTCTTCACTTCTTTTTCGTCTCTTTCTTTTTTTTTTTTGGGATTTGTGTGTTTGACTGTTGTATCTTCTGTGCTAGTGTTTTGTAGACTTGGGCGTCAGGTGTTACAAACATCCACCTTCTTCAAAGAGAAAATTTGATGATTCAGTTATTACTGTTGAAGTGGTCAAGCGCAGTAAAGTGGAGAGTTCAAATGTTAAGGTTGCAAAGAGGTCTCTTAAAAAATCACCTGGGCCTTCCATTGATGCTACGCCTTCACCAATTTTCACTAGCTCAGAAATTTCTCCTTCTTCGATAGCAAAAGCTAAAGGTTCTTCTGTCGCTGCTTGCTTTGTTAAGTCATCACAGTCTCATGGTAAGGATGTGGTTAGCTTATCTGAAAATGCTGTGAAGCGTAGGTCTCATCGTCTTTTGGATAAAATGAAAACAATTCCAAATGCACCTTCTGATCCGGTAAATGTAGGCGATGAGAGCTCTCAAGAAAGGGTCAGTAGGGACTCTCCTAATTCATTTGTTATCGGCGACATCCCTGATGAGGGTACTACCCAAGATGTTATTCGAGATGACCCACAAGCAATAGCATGTGCTAAGAACAATGTTGACATTGAGCCGGATGTTACCTGCCAAGGGGATCCTACTAGAAGTGATGTTGCTCCGATCCGAGCGGCATTTCCTGGTGCAGGTACAACTGTTTTACTCTTCTTCTTCTTCTTCTTCTTCTTCTTCTTCTTCTTCTTCTTCTTCTTCTTCTTGCGTGTTCCATTGTATTTCTTTTTATTTGTCAGGCGTGCTAGCATTTTATAAGTTCTTGATAGAAAAAATGTGTTTCCTTACTTGTTTGTTTTTCTTTTCAGTTTCTGTCCGTGATGAGTTTGAGCATTTCGATGGCGATGCGAAGAACTTGTTATCAGAGATTGCATCCCGAACTCCTTCCTTCTTGCTTCCAAATAACCTAAATTGCCTTTTCAAGAAGTTTGGGTATCAAGCTTTACTGGACGCCTGGGATTTCTTTACTTCGCACTCCCTTGCAGACTTGTGGGGTACTCATCGAAATATGGTAGAAAATTATCTAAATAACTTTAAGTTATTTAAATTTAGTGGTCGTTGGCTTGAGAATCTTTCTGCTAAACTGGAGCCTCCACCTGGGGTCTCTGATCTTGCTAGAGAAAAATTATTGTCTAAAGAGTATCACGTTCTCTCTTCTGATGTTTCTGCTCTTCAAGAAAATGTTAACAAGCTTAGATTTGAATTGAACACCATGAAGGCTAGGTTAGCCAGCGTCAGCCTGGAGCGAGGGCAATTGGCCAAGCATAAGGAGGCTGCTTCTTCTGTGATTT